>NC_074690.1:5186239-5248739 GCF_029448725.1 Salvelinus fontinalis
TAGACCTCCGGGGCGATGGTAGTAGTTAGACCTCTGGGGGCGGTGGTAGTAGTTAGACCTCTGGGGCGGTGGTAGTAGTTAGTCCTCCGGGGCGGGGCGATGGTAGTAGTTAGACCTCCGGGCCCGCGGTAGTAGTGAGACCTCTGGGGCGGTGGAAGTAGTTAGACCTCTGGGGCGGTGGTAGTAGTAAGACCTCTGGGGCGGTGGTAGTACTTAGACCTCCGGGGCGGTGGTAGTAGTTAGACCTCCGGGGTGGTGGTAGTAGTTAGACCTCTGGGGCGGTGGTAGTAGTTAGACCTCTGGGGCGGTGGTAGTAGTTAGACCTCCGGGGCGGTGGTAGTAGTTAGACCTCCGCGGCGATGGTAGTAGTTAGACCTCCGGGGCGGTGGTAGTAGTTAGACCTCTGGGGCGGTGGTAGTAGTTAGACCTCTGGGGCGGTGGTAGTAGTTAGACCTCCGGGGCGGTAGTAGTTAGACCTCCGGGGCGGTGGTAGTAGTTAGACCTCCTGGGCGGTGGTAGTAGTTAGACCTCTGGGGCGGTGGTAGTAGTTAGACCTCTGGGGCGGTGGTAGTAGTTAGACCTCTGGGGCGGTGGTAGTAGTTAGACCTCCGCGGCGATGGTAGTAGTTAGACCTCTGGGGCGGTGGTAGTAGTTAGACCTCTGGGGCGGTGGTAGTAGTTAGACCTCTGGGGGCGGTGGTGGTAGTTAGACCTCTGGGGCGGTGGTAGTACTTAGACCTCCGGGGCGGTGGTAGTAGTTAGACCTCCGGGGCGGTGGTAGTAGTTAGACCTCTGGGGCGGTGGTAGTAGTTAGACCTCCGGGGCGGTGGTAGTAGTTAGACCTCCGGGGCGGTGGTAGTAGTTAGACCTCTGGGGCGGTGGTAGTAGTTAGACCTCTGGGGCGGGGCGGTGGTAGTAGTTAGACCTCCGGGGCGGTGGTAGTAGTTAGACCTCCGGGGCGGTGGTAGTAGTTAGACCTCTGGGGCGGGGCGGTGGTAGTAGTTAGACCTCCGGGGCGGTGGTAGTAGTTAGACCTCCGGGGCGGTGGTAGTAGTTAGACCTCTGGGGCGGGGCGGTGGTAGTAGTTAGACCTCCGGGGCGGTGGTAGTAGTTAGACCTCCGGGGCGGTGGTAGTAGTTAGACCTCTGGGGCGGTGGTGGTAGTTAGACCTCTGGGGCGGTGGTAGTAGTTAGACCTCCGGGGCGGTGGTAGTAGTTAGACCTCCGGGGCGGTGGTAGTAGTTAGACCTCCGGGGCGGTGGTAGTAGTTAGACCTCCGGGGCGGTGGTAGTAGTTAGACCTCCGGGGCGGTGGTAGTAGTTAGACCTCTGGGGCGGGGCGGTGGTAGTAGTTAGACCTCTGGGGCGATGGTAGTGATGATGTAGAGATGGGCGGGTTCCTCTAGCAGGAGTCCATGGCCTGACAGATCTGAGCAAACACCTCTTCAGGAGTTCTCTCTGCATCAATCTGGGGGGAAAACACATGAAACAAACAAAGATTAGACTTCAATGCAAGGCACCTTGTAACCTCTTGAATGATAGGACAATATTCAGATTTCCACCTAAACAGCCCCTTAAAGTAATTATTTTTCATGAGATGGTCATAAACAATAACTAGTAGTGTTTCATAGTTCTAGAAAGGTCTGGAACTCACCTTCCGGTCAAAATAGTTATAGTCACTTTTTAGGACACAAGCTCAAGTACATAGTACAAATATGAAGAAAAAAAAATCTGATTTATTTTCCTATTCAATAAAAGTGGTACAATAGGGCTTGAAATGACTTACTATAAGATTTGACATTTCTTATAACTGTAAAATAAACATGATACTACCTAGTATCAGCTACATTATGTACAAAAGTCAACAAGAAGCAGCAGCAAAGAAATTCTTTTGATGAAATACTCATCAATATCATGCCAATATGAGGGACTTTTCATTTTGCTGGTTATTTTGTTTTGGGGCTATTGGGGCTATTTCATATTAAATGCTAACAGATACATTTTTTCATGTTGAGAGCTCTATATCCGACTAAGGATGACTGTGTCTCGCCGATGTGAGCAAAACATTTAAACGGGTTAACAATCACAAGACCAGAAGACCAGGTTCTCAAAAGCATAACACAAACCAGCTGGCAAGTGTCTTCATTCATCTCTCCTTGGTCCCAGTCTGTCATCCCAACATGTTTCAAGCTGACCACCATTGTCCCTGTTCCCAAGGTAACCTAGCTACTGTAAATGACTATCGCCCCGTAGCATCACATCTGTAATCATGAAGTGTTTTGAAAGGCTGGTCATGACATACATCAACACAATCCCAGACTCCCTGGACCCATTCCAATTCGCGTGCTGCCTCAACAGATCCACAGATGAAGCAAACTCAATTGCACTCCACACTTCCCACCTGGACAACGGGGAACATAACTATGTGAGCATACTGGTCATAGACTACAGCTCAGGGTTCAACATCATAGTGCCTTCAAAGCTCATCAACAAGGTCGGGACCCTGCGACTGAACCTCTCTCTCTGCAACTGGATCCTGGACTTCCTGATGGACTTCCCACCCCCAGGTGGTAAGGGTAGGTAGCAACACATCTGCCACACTGATCCTCAACACGGTGCTCCTCAGGGGTGCGTGCTCAGTCCCCTCCTGTACTCCCTGTTCACCCACGACTGCGTGGCCAGGCACGACTCCAACACCATCGTTAAGTTTGCTGATGGTAGGCCTGATCACCGACATGCTGGTTAAGTGTGCCTTGAATTCAAAATAAATCACAGACAGTGTCACCAGCAAACCACCCCCACACCACCACACCTCCTCCTCCATGCTTCATGGTGGGAACCACACATGCGGAGATCATCCGTTCACCTACTCTGAGTCTCGTAAAGACACAGCGGTTGGAAGCAAAAATCTCAAATTTTGACTAAGGACAGATTTCCACCGGTCTGTCTATTTTACTGCTGCTGTTTAATTATTTGTTACTTTTATTTTCTATTTTCTATTTTTTACTTTTTCAATTTTTTTTACTGAACACTTATTTTTAAAGCATTGTTGGCATTGTAAGTAAGCATTTCACTGTCAGATCTACAGCTGTTGTGTTCGGCGGTATGTGACACATACGATTTAATTTCATTTGCCCGTGTTTCTTGGCCAAAGCAAGTCTCTTCTTCTTATTGGTGTCCTTTAGTAGAGGTTTCTTTACAGTAATTCAACCATGAAGGCCTGATTCACGCAGTCTCCACTGAACTGTTAATGTTGAGATGTGTCTGTTACTTGAACTCTGTGAAGCATTTATTTGGGCTGCAATTTCTGAGGCCGGTAACTCTAATGAACTTATCCTCTGCAGCAGAGGTAACTCTGGGTCTTCCTTTCCTGTGGCGGTCCTCATGAGAGCCAGTTTCATCCTAGC
This sequence comes from Salvelinus fontinalis, assembly GCF_029448725.1. Classification (NCBI taxonomy): domain Eukaryota; kingdom Metazoa; phylum Chordata; class Actinopteri; order Salmoniformes; family Salmonidae; genus Salvelinus; species Salvelinus fontinalis. The sequence goes on from NC_074690.1 coordinate 5,189,644, forward strand.
GCTTGATGGTTTTTGCGACTGCAAAGTTCTTGAAATTTTTCTCATTGACTGACCTTCATGTCTTAAAGTAAGGATGGACTGTCATTTCTCTTTGCTTATTTGAGCTGTTCTTCCCAGAATATGGACTTGGTATTTTACCAAATAGGGCTATCTTCTGTATACCACCCCTTCCTTGTCACAACATAACTGATTCCACAAATTAACTTTTAAGAAGGCACATGGCAGACGTGTTGTTGCCTACTCTTACCACCTGGGGGCGGCCCTTCAGGAAGTCCAGGATCCAGTTGCAGAGGGAGGTGTTTAGTCCCAGAGTCTTTAGCTTAGTGATGAGCTTCGTGGGCACTATGGTGTTGAACACTGAGCTGTAGTCAATGAACAGCATTCTGACATAGGTGTTCCTTTTGTCCAGGTGGGAAAGGGCAGTGTGGAGTGCGATTGAGATTGCGTCATCTGTGGATCTGTTGGGGCGGTATACGAATTGGAGTGGGTGTAGGGTGTCCGGGAGGATGCTGTTGATGTGAGCCATGACCAGCCTTTCAAAGCACTTCATGGCTACTGATGTGAGTGCCATGGGGCGGTAATCATTTAGGCAGGTTACCTTCGCTTCCTTGGGCACAGGGACTATGGTGGTCTGCTTGAAACATGTAGGTATTACAGACTCGGTCAAGGAGAGGTTGAAAATGTCAGTGAAGACACTTGACAGTTGATCAAGTTGGCATGCTTTGAGTACACGTCCTGGTAATCCGTCTGGCCCAGCGGCTTTGTGAATGTTGACCTGTTTAAAGGTTTTGTTCACATCGGCCACCGAGAGCGTTATCACACAGTCATCCACAACAGCTGGTGCTCTCGTGCATGCTTCAGTGTTGCTTGCCTCGAAGTGAGCATAAAAGGCATTTAGCTCATCTGGTAGGCTTGCGTCACTGGGCAGCTCACGTCTGGGTTTCCCTTTGTAGTCCGTAATAGTTTTCAAGCCCTGCCACATCCAACGAGCGTCAGAGCCGGTGTAGTAGGATTCAATCTTAATCCTGTATTGATGTTTTGCTTGTTTGATAGTTTGTCTGAGAGGATAGCGGGATTTCTTATACGCGTCCGGATTAGTCTCCCACTCCTTGAAAGTGGCAGCTCTAGCCTTTAGCTCGATGCAGATGTTGCCTGTAATCTATGGCTTCTAGTTGGGGTATGTACGTACAGTCACTGTGGGGGGGACGTCATCGATGCACTTATTAATGAAGCTAATGACTGAGGTGGTGTATTCCTCAATGCCATTGGATGAATCCCGGAACATATTCCAGTCTGTGCTACAAAACAGTCCTGTAGTGTAGCATCCGCGTCATCTGACCACTTCCATATTGAGCGAGTCACTGGTACTTCCTGCTTTAGTTTTTGCTTGTAAGCATGAATCAGGAGGATAGAATTATGGTCAGATTTGCCAAATGGAGGGTGAGGGAGAGCTTTGTACGCATCTCTGTGTGTGGAGTAAAGGTCTAGGATTTTTTTCACCGCTAGTTGCACATGTGGCATGCTGGTGAAAATTTTGTAAAATTGATTTAGGTTTGCTTGCATTAAATTCCCTGGCCACTAGGAGCGCCACTTCTGGGTGAGCATTTTATTCTTTGCCTATGTTGGTGTAGAAGCTCGGTAGCCGTGCAGCTATAAAATGTGCTTCTACACCTGCATTGGTTTGAGGTTTTAGGCTGGGTTCCTGTACAGCACTTTGTGACATCAGCTGATGTAAGACGGGCTTTATAAATAAATTTGATTGATTGATTATGGCCTTATAGAGTTGGTTGAGAGTGCCAGCTTCGCTTTGTGGTGGTAAATAGACGGCTACAAATAATACAGATGGGAACTCTCTTGATAGTGTGGTCTACAGCTTATCATAAGGTACTCTACCTCAGGTGAGCAATACTTTGAAAACTTCTTTAATATTAGACATCGCGCACCAGCTGTTATTGACAAAAAGACACACACCCCCACCCCTCGTCTTACCAGAGGTAGCGTCTTTGTCCTGCCGGTGCAATTTAAAATCTCGCCAGCTCTATATTGTCCGTTTCTTCATTCAGCCACGACTCGGTGAAACATAAGATATTACAGTTCTTAATGTCTCATTACTGGCCTCGCCTCCGACTTCTCAGAAGAATCCTCGATCTGCGGCCTCTTTTCCGGCGTCTTTTCTTCACGCTAAAGGCGTGGATATGGGCCTGTTCCAGTGAAAGCAAGATATCCTTCTCGTCGGACTCGTTAAAGGAACATTTTTCTTCCAGTCCGCGGTTAGTAATCGCTGTTCTGATGTCCAGAAGTTATTTTCAGTCGAAAGAGACAATAGCAGCAACATTATGTACACAATAAGTCCAGAAGCCACTCCCGCGTTTTCTTGGCTGTGTGCTTAGGGTCGTTGTCCTGTTGGAAGGTGAACCTTCGCCCCAGTCTGAGGTCCTGAGCGCTCTGGAGCAGGTTTTCATCAAGGATCTCTGTACTTTGCTCCGTTCATCTTTCACTCGATCCTGACTAGTCTCCCAGTCCCTGCAGCTGAAAAACATCCCCACAGCATGATGCTGCCACCACCATGCTTCACCGTAGGGATGGTGCCAGGCTTCCTCCAGACGTGACGCTTAGCATTTAGGCCAAAGAGTTGAATCTTGGTTTCATCAGACCAGAGTATCTTGTTTCTCATGGTCTGAGAGTCTTTAAGTGCCTTTTGGCAAACCTCAAGCAGGTTGTCATGTACCTTTTACTGAGGAGTGGCTTCCGTCTGGTCACGTTTTGCGATACCTCCTTTCTCCGGAAGTGTACATTCGTTCACTACCTCACACCACTTCCTCACCCACTACCTCACCCACTACCTCACACCACTACCTCACACCACTACCTCAAACCACTACCTCACCCACTACCTCACCCACTACCTCACACCACTACCTCACACCACTACCTCACACCACTTCCTCACCCACTACCTCACACCACTTCCTCACCCACTACCTCACACCACTTCCTCACCCACTACCTCACCCACTACCTCACCCACTACCTCACACCACTTCCTCACCCACTACCTCACACCACTTCCTCAACCACTACCTCACCCACTACCTCACACCACTTCCTCACCCACTACCTCACCCACTTCCTCACACCACTTCCTCACACCACTTCCTCACCCACTACCTCACACCACATCCCCACACCACTTCCTCACACCACTTCCTCACACCACTTCCTCACTCCACTTCCTCACCCACTTCCTCACACCACATCCTCACACCACTTCCTCACCCGCTACCTCACCCGCTACCTCACACCACTACCTCACACCACTTCCTCACCCACTACCTCACACCACTTCCTCACACCACTTCCTCACCCACTACCTCAAACCACTTCCTCACCCACTACCTCACCCACTTCCTCACACCACTTCCTCACACCACTTCCTCACACCACTTCCTCACCCACTACCTCACACCACATCCCCACACCACTTCCTCACACCACTTCCTCACCCACTACCTCACCCACTTCCTCACCCACTTCCTCACCCACTACCTCACCCACTACCTCACACCACTTCCTCACACCACTTCCTCACCCACTACCTCACACCACTTCCTCACCCACTACCTCACACCACTTCCTCACACCACATCCTCACACCACTTCCTCACCCACTACCTCACCCACTACCTCACACCACTTCCTCACCCACTACCTCACAACATTTCCTCACCCACTTCCTCTACCACTACCTCACACCACTTCCTCACACCACTTCCTCACCCCACTTCCTCACCCACTACCACACACCACTTCTTCACCAACTACCTCACACCACTCCCTCACCCACTTCCTCACACCACATCCTCACACCACTACCTCACCCACTACCTCACACCACTTCCTCACCCATTACCTCACACCACTTCCTCACCCACTACCTCACACCACTTCCTCACCCACTACCTCACACCACTTCCTCTACCACTACCTCACAGCACTTCCTCTACCACTACCTCACAGCACTTCCTCACCCACTACCTCACAGCACTTCCTCACCCACTACCTCACCACACTTCCTCACCCACTACCTCACCCCACTTCCTCACCCCACTACCTCACACCACTACCTCACACCACTACCTCACCCACTACCTCACCCACTACCTCACCCACTACCTCACACCACTTCCTCACGCACTAACTCACAACACTTCCTCACCCACTACCTCACACCACTTCCTCACCCACTACCTCACACCACTTCTTCACCAACTACCTCACACCACTTCCTCACACCACTTCCTCACACCACTTCCTCACACCACTTCCTCATCCACTACCTCACACCACTTCCTCACCCACTAACTCACACCACTTCCTCACCCACTACCTCACCCCACTTCCTCACCCACTTCCTCACCCACTAGCTCACACCACTAGCTCACACCACTTCCTCACACCACTTCCTCACCCACTACCTCACACCACTTCCTCACCCACTACCTCACACCACTTCCTCACACCACTTCCTCACCCACTACCTCACCCACTACCTCACCCACTACCTCACACACTACCTCACACCACTACCTCACCCAACTTCCTCACCCACTTCCTCACCCACTACCTTACACCACTTCCTCACCCACTACCTCACAACACTTCCTCACCCACTACCTCACCCACTACCTCACACCACTACCTCACCCACTATCTCACACCACTTCCTCACACCACTACCTCACACCCCTTCCTCACCCACTAACTCACACCACTTCCTCACCCACTACCTCACACCACTTCCTCACCCACTACCTCACAACACTTCCTCACCCACTACCTCACCCACTACCTCACACCACTACCTCACCCACTATCTCACACCACTTCCTCACACCACTACCTCACACCCCTTCCTCACCCACTACCTCACACCCCTTCCTCACCCACTAACTCACACCACTACCTCACCCACTACTTCACACCACTTCCTCACCCACTACCTCACACCACTTCCTCACCCACTACCTCACCCACTACCTCACACCACTTCCTCACACACTTCCTCACCCACAACCTCACACCACTACCTCACACAACTTCCTCACCCACTACCTCACACCACTTCCTCACCCACTAGCTCACACCACTACCTCACACCACTACCTCACACCACTTCCTCACCCACTACCTCACACCACTACCTCACTCACTTCCTCACCCACGACCTCACACCACTTCCTCACCCACTAATCTAAAAGCATTGGAGGCGTGTGCTAGAGAGGGAGATTCCACCATGTTTCTTATTTCCTTTGAAGTCAGTGAAGGGAAGTGAACAAGTGTACACTTTTGGGATGAAGGGTAGAGAATCGGACCGTAGCACCTGACTCACCTTGTGTAGGAGCCTCTTGGGTTGATAGTGTGATGTCACAGGTTGGCAGTTGCTGGCGAATCCCTCGACCCTCCTGCTGGTGTGTCTGTCTCGGTGGCAGCCTGTGGATTGGGGGGCGGAGCGGGACAGGACAGGACACTGCAGCCTGGAGAACATTGTGTCAGGGGAACAGTCCAACAGCATCACAGCACTGGGCTCCCCCATCTGAGAGAGAGAGACACACACACACACACACACACACACACACACACACACACACACACACACACACACACAGACAGACAGACAGACAGACAGACAGACAGACAGACAGACAGACAGACAGACAGACAGACAGACAGACAGACAGACAGACAGACAGACAGACAGACAGACAGACAGACAGACAGACAGACAGACAGACAGACAGACAGACAGACAGACAGACAGACAGACAGACAGACAGACAGACAGACAGACAGACAGACAGACAGACAGACAGACAGACAGACAGACAGACAGACAGACAGACAGACAGACAGACAGACAGACAGACAGACAGACAGACAGACAGACAGACAGACAGACAGACAGACAGACAGACAGACAGACAGACAGACAGACAGACAGACAGACAGACAGACAGACAGACAGACAGACAGACAGACAGACAGACAGACAGACAGACAGACAGACAGACAGACAGACAGACAGACAGACAGACAGACAGACAGACAGACAGACAGACAGACAGACAGACAGACAGAGGGAACAGCTGTCAGTACAGTGATCTCCATTGGGACAGTGACTCTGTATTCCAGACTATGAGGTTAGTGCAGACTGTCAGACGTTTATAAACCACAGCGCTTTTTGTTCTAAGTCCCCCCCCCCCCCCCCCCCCCCCCCCCGGGACCAAAAGTATTGGGACAAATTAACTAAATTAATGTGTATTAAAGTAGTCTATAGTTTAGTATTCCTAGCATGCAATGACTACATCAAGCCTGTGCCTCGACACATTTTTTGGGATGTATTTGCTGTTTGTTTTGGTTGTGTTTCTGATTTATTTTGTGCCCGATAGAAATGAACGGTAAATAATGTACTGTGTCATTTTGAAGTCGGATATCACGTAGCCGAGATTCAATATGATGCTTCCTTCTATAATGTTCTCTCCTCCTCCTCTCTCCCCTCAACTCACCCTCTCCCTCCCTCCCTCCCTCCCTCCCCCCATCCAGTAACCTGCCCTTGACACCCCTCTCATTCCCTCCCTCCCTCCCTCCCTCCCTCCCTCCCTCCCTCCCTCCCTCCCTCCATCCAGTAACCTGCCCTTGACACCCCTCTCATTACCTCCCTCCCTCCCTCCCTCCCTCCCTCCCTCCATCCAGTAACCTGCCCTTGACACTCCTCTCATTCCCTCCCTCCCTCCCTCCCTCCCTCCCTCCCTCCCTCCCTCCCCCCATCCAGTAACCTGCCATTGATACCCCTATCCCTCCCTCCCTCCCTCCCTCCCTCCCTCCCTCCCTCCCTCCCTCCCTCCCTCCCTCCCTCCCTCCCTCCATCCAGTAACCTGCCCTTGACACCCCTCTCATTACCTCCTTCCCTCCCTCCCTCCCTCCCTCCCTCCCTCCCTCCCTCCCTCCCTCCCTCCCTCCCTCCCTCCCTCCCTCCCTCCATCCAGTAACCTGCCCTTGACACCCCTCTCATTACCTCCCTCCCTCCCTCCCTACCTCCCTCCCTCCCTCCCTCCCTCCCTCCCTCCCTCCAGTAATCTGCCCTTGATCCCATTGCCTCCCTCTTCCTCCTTTCTCTCCCTTTACCTTCCCTCCTCCCTTTTACCCATCTTTGCCCCACCTCTCTCTCTCTCTCTTCCCTCCCTTTCATCTCCCTCCTCTCCCCTCTCCTTCCCCCCTCCTCCCTTCCATCCTCTCTCTGTACCTTAGCTTCATACTCCAGAGCTTGTCGTAGGTCTCGGGGGAAGTTGGTTATGAGTACGCCCCTCCCGTGCCGCAGAGACAACGTCACAGACTCACATAGCAGCTCCAGCATCGTGTCCTGCGGCACACACAAACAAACAAACAAACAAACAAACATCAAAAGTCATATGCCTTATATCGAAAGTAGTTCACAGAGAATAATCAGGTAGGTAGTTATCCTTTACCGCTGCATTGCTAGGCAACTGTACTGTACCATTTGATCATGTCAACATCTTAGAATTTCTCACCCGGCGCCATGACAACAATACAGCCCTTTGTGGTAGAGCTGTGTGTGTGTGTGTGTGTGTGTGTGTGTGCGTGCGTGCGTGCGTGCGTGCGTGCGTGCGTGCGTGCATGCGTGCGTCCGTGCGTGCGTGCGTGCGTGTGTGCGTGCGAGCGAGCGAGCCCGAGACCCTGAGGTGTTAGTGTACTGCTTGTGACCTTGTCATGGTAGAGTATCCTTTAACCCTGGAGTAATGCATTGCTTGGGACCCTGCACGAACACACAGATACAGACAGAGTTCTTAACAGACCACCACAGTCTGTCTGGATGATACATGTTTGCGTCCATCCTCTGTGGTCAGTGATGTTAAAGGTTCTGTCTCCCCCCCCAGAGGCCCAGGGTCAGTGATGTTAAAGGTTCTGTCCCCCCCAAGAGGTCCAGGGTCAGTGATGTTAAAGGTTCTGTCTCCCCTCCCAGAGGTCCAAGGTCAGTGATGTTAAAGGTTCTGTTCCCCCCCAGAGGTCCAGGGTCAGTGATGTTAAAGGTTCTGTTCCCCCCCAGAGGTCCAGGATCAGTGATGTTAAAGGTTCTGTCCCCCCCCCCCCCCAAAAGGTCCAGGGTCAGGGTCAGTGATGTTAAAGGTTCTGTCCCCCCCCCCCCCCCAGAGGTCCAGGGTCAGTGATGTTAAAGGTTCTGTCTCCAACCCCCCAAGAGGTCCAGGGTCAGTGATGTTAAAGGTTCTGTCCCCCCCAGAGGTCCAGGGTCAGTGATGTTAAAGGTTCTGTCTCCCCCCCCCCAGAGGTCCAGGATCAGTGATGTTAAAGGTTCTGTCCCCCCCAAGAGGCCCAGGGTCAGTGATGTTAAAGGTTCTGTCTCCCCTCCCAGAGGTCCAGGATCAGTGATGTTAAAGGTTCTGTTCCTCCCAGAGGTCCAGGGTCAGTGATGTTAAAGGTTCTGTCTCCCCCAGAGGTCCAGGGTCAGTGATGTTAAAGGTTCTGTCTCCCCCAGAGGTCCAGGGTCAGTGATGTTAAAGGTTCTGTCCCCCCCAGAGGTCCAGGGTCAGTGATGTTAAAGGTTCTGTCCCCCCCAGAGGTCAGTGATGAGAAAAGCAGCAGCTCTATCTTACATCCACTGATCTCTGTCTGTCTGAGACATGAGCTGCAGGATCTGGTTTTTGGACATGGCTTTGTTTTGTACTACTAGACCTTAAAACACACACTTTTGAAGTGAGGACTTTTTTGGAAGTGAGGTGTGTATGTGTGTCTGCCAGTCCTCTGTGTGTGTGTGTGTGTGTTACCTCAGGTAGCGTCTCCCCCCTCTCCAGCAGGTCTTGTAGGTAACGTCCTCTCTCACTATGAGACTGTAGTTCAGAACACAGGATGTCACCAGGGGACAGACGACGCAGTCCGAACCTCTCCTCCATCCTCTCACACTGCACAGCCTTCCCCGAGCCCGGCCCACCTAGAGGACAGGGGGTAAGGAGTTAAATACGGGGAGAGGGAGAGAAGAGGAGAGGGAGAGAAGAGGAGAGGAGAGAGAGAGAGAGAGAAAGAGGGGGGTAGGGAGAGAAGAGGAGAGGAGAGAGGGGGGGGTAAGGAGTTAAATACGGGGAGACAGAGAACAGGAGAGAGGGAGAGGGAGAGGAGAGGAGAGGAGAGAGGGGGGGTAAGGAGTTAAATACGGGGAGACAGAGAACAGGAGAGAGGGAGAGGGAGAGGAGAGGAGAGGAGAGAGGGGGGGTAAGGAGTTAAATACGGGGAGGCAGAGAACAGGGGAGAGGGAGAGGGAGAGGGGGGTAGGGAGAGAGGGGGGGTAAGGAGTTAAATACGGGGAGGCAGAGAACAGGGGAGAGGGAGAGAAAGAGGTGGGTAGGGAGAGAGGGGGGGTAAGGAGTTAAATACGGGGAGGCAGAGAACAGTGGAGAGGGAGAGGGAGAGGGGGGTAGGGAGAGAGGGGGGGTAAGGAGTTAAATACGGGGAGGCAGAGAACAGGGGAGAGGGAGAGGGAGAGAAGAGGAGAGAGAGAGAGAGAAGGGTAGGGAGAGAGAGAGGAGGGGTAGGGAGAGAGAGGAGGGGTAGGGAGAGAGAGAGGGGGTTAGGGAGAGAGGGAGGGGGGTAGGGAGAGAGAGAGGTGGGTAGGGAGAGAGAAGAGGAGAGAGAGGGGGGGTAGGGAGAGAGAGTGGGGAGGGTAGAGAGAGAGAGAGAGAGAGAGAGGGGGGGGTAGGGAGAGATAGAGATTAAGAGAGCATATACTGTAATGCATAGGTGGATGAGAGGAGAGAGGCTACCTGCCTCCTCTAACCACTAGGCTACCTGCCTCTAACCACTAGGCTACCTGCCTCTAACCACTAGGCTATCTGCCTCTCTAACCACTAGGCTACCTGCCTCTCTAACCACTAGGCTACCTGCCTCTAACCACTAGGCTACCTGCCTCTCTAACCACTAGGCTACCTACCTCTAACCACTAGGCTACCTGCCTCTCTAACCACTAGGCTACCCTGCCTCTAACCACTAGGCTATCTGCCTCTCTAACCACTAGGCTATCTGCCTCTCTAACCACTAGGCTACCTGCCTCTAACCACTAGGCTACCTGCCTCTAACCACTAGGCTACCTGCCTCTAACCACTAGGCTATCTGCCTCTCTAACCACTAGGCTACCTACCTATAACCACTAGGCTACCTGCCTCTCTAACCACTAGGCTACCTGCCTCTAACCACTAGGCTACCCTGCCTCTAACCACTAGGCCACCTGCCTCTAACCACTAGGCCACCTGCCTCTAACCACTAGGCCACCTGCCTCTAACCACTAGGCCACCTGCCTCTAACCACTAGGCTACCTGCCTCTAACCACTAGGCTACCTGCCTCTAACCACTAGGCTACCTGCCTCTAACCACTAGGCCACCTGCCTCTAACCACTAGGCTATCTGCCTCTCTAACCACTAGGCTACCTGCCTCTAACCACTAGGCTACCTGCCTCTAACCACTACGCCACCTGCCTCTAACCACTAGGCTACCTGCCTCTAACCACTAGGCTACCTGCCTCTAACCACTAGGCTACCTGCCTCTAACCACTAGGCTACCCTGCCTCTAACCACTAGGCTACCTGCCTCTAACCACTAGGCTACCTGCCTCTCTAACCACTAGGCTACCTACCTCTAACCACTAGGCTATCTGCCTCTCTAACCACTAGGCTACCTGCCTCTAACCACTAGGCCACCTGCCTCTAACCACTAGGCCACCTGCCTCTAACCACTAGGCTACCTGCCTCTAACCACTAGGCTACCTGCCTCTAACCACTAGGCTACCTGCCTCTAACCACTAGGCCACCTGCCTCTAACCACTAGGCTATCTGCCTCTCTAACCACTAGGCTACCTGCCTCTAACCACTAGGCTACCTGCCTCTAACCACTAGGCTACCTGCCTCTAACCACTAGGCCACCTGCCTCTAACCACTAGGCCACCTGCCTCTAACCATTAGGCTACCTGCCTCTAACCACTAGGCTACCTGCCTCTAACCACTAGGCTACCTGCCTCTAACCACTAGGCCACCTGCCTCTAACCACTAGGCTACCTGCCTCTAACCACTAGGCTACCTGCCTCTAACCACTAGGCTACCTGCCTCTAACCACTAGGCTACCTGCCTCTAACCACTAGGCTACCTGCCTCTAACCACTAGGCTACCTGCCTCTAACCACTAGGCCACCTGCCGACACACCTGTGTGTGTACATTATCTGTGTGTGTACATTATCTGTGTGTGTACATTATCTGTGTGGTGTAATGATGTATTGTCGGCGGCTCAGAGCAAGGTTATCACAGATGTACCGCACCAGTCAAAGGTTTGGACACCTGCTCATTCAAGGTTTTTTCTTCATTTTTTATATTTTCTACATTGTAGAATAACACAACGATAAAATAACACATATGGAATCAGGTAGTAACCACGAGAGAATGCTTTGAGTGTGCAAAGCTTGCATCAAGGCAAAGGGTGGCTACTTTGAAGAATCTCAAATATAAAATATATTTTGATTTGTTTAATACTTTTTTTGGTTACTACATGTTTCCATATGTGTTATTTCATAGTTTTCATGTCTTCACTATTATTCTACAATGTAGAAAATAGTAAAAAATAAAGAATTAACCCTGGAATGAGCAGGTGTCCAAACCTTTGACTGGTGCGGTACATCAGTTGTTCCATCGGTTTCCCTTAGAGCCCTGATCAGAACCTGGTGTCTAAAGAGTTGGGCCAACGGTTTCCCTTAGAGCCCTGATCAGAACCTGGTGTCTAAAGAGTTGGACCAACGGTTTCCCTTAGAGCCCTGATCAGAACCTGGTGTCTAAAGAGTTGGGCCAACGGTTTCCCTTAGAGCCCTGATCAGAACCTGGTGTCTAAAGAGTTGGGCCAACGGTTTCCCTTAGAGCCCTGATCAGAACCTGGTGTCTAAAGAGTTGGACCAACGGTTTCCCTTAGAGCCCTGATCAGAACCTGGTGTCTAAAGAGTTGGGCCAACGGTTTCCCTTAGAGCCCTGATCAGAACCTGGTGTCTAAAGAGTTGGGCCAACGGTTTCCCTTAGAGCCCTGATCAGAACCTGGTGTCTAAAGAGTTGGGCCAACGGTTTCCCTTAGAGCCCTGATCAGAACCTGGTGTCTAAAGAGTTGGGCCAACGGTTTCCCTTAGAGCCCTGATCAGAACCTGGTGTCTAAAGAGTTGGGCCAACGGTTTCCCTTAGAGCCCTGATCAGAACCTGGTGTCTAAAGAGTTGGGCCAACTGTTTCCCTTAGAGCCCTGATCAGAACCTGGTGTCTAAAGAGTTGGGCCAACGGTTTCCCTTAGAGCCCTGATCAGAACCTGGTGTCTAAAGAGTTGGGCCAACGGTTTCCCTTAGAGCCCTGATCAGAACCTGGTGTCTAAAGAGTTGGGCCAACGGTTTCCCTTAGAGCCCTGATCAGAACCTGGTGTCTAAAGAGTTGGGCCAACGGTTTCCCTTAGAGCCCTGATCAGAACCTGGTGTCTAAAGAGTTGGACCAACGGTTTCCCTTAGAGCCCTGATCAGAACCTGGTGTCTAAAGAGTTGGGCCAACGGTTTCCCTTAGAGCCCTGATCAGAACCTGGTGTCTAAAGAGTTGGGCCAACGGTTTCCCTTAGAGCCCTGATCAGAACCTGGTGTCTAAAGAGTTGGGCCAACGGTTTCCCTTAGAGCCCTGATCAGAACCTGGTGTCTAAAGAGTTGGGCCAACGGTTTCCCTTAGAGCCCTGATCAGAACCTGGTGTCTAAAGAGTTGGGCCAACGGTTTCCCTTAGAGCCCTGATCAGAACCTGGTGTCTAAAGAGTTGGGCCAACGGTTTCCCTTAGAGCCCTGATCAGAACCTGGTGTCTAAAGAGTTGGGCCAACGGTTTCCCTTAGAGCCCTGATCAGAACCTGGTGTCTAAAGAGTTGGGCCAACGGTTTCCCTTAGAGCCCTGATCAGAACCTGGTGTCTAAAGAGTTGGGCCAACGGTTTCCCTTAGAGCCCTGATCAGAACCTGGTGTCTAAAGAGTTGGGCCAACGGTTTCCCTTAGAGCCCTGATCAGAACCTGGTGTCTAAAGAGTTGGGCCAACGGTTTCCCTTAGAGCCCTGATCAGAACCTGGTGTCTAAAGAGTTGGGCCAACGGTTTCCCGTTTCTGCATTATGACGCATTAACATGACATTACAACATTCCATAACAGCCATGTTAGAGGTCATTAACATGACACTACAACATTCTATAACAGCCATGTTAGAACCCCATTAACATGACACTACAACATTCTATAACAGCCATGTTAGAACCCCATTAACATGACACTACAACATTCTATAACAGCCATGTTAGAACCCCATTAACATGAAACTACATCATTCTATAACAGCCATGTTAGAGCCCCATTAACATGACACTACAACATTCTATAACAGCCATGTTAGAACCCCATTAACATGACACTACAACATTCTATAACAGCCATGTTAGAACCCCATTAACATGACACTACAACATTCTATAACAGCCATGTTAGAACCCCATTAACATGACACTACAACATTCTATAACAGCCATGTTAGAACCCCATTAACATGACACTACAACATTCTATAACAGCCATGTTAGAACCCCATTAACATGACACTACAACATTCTATAACAGCCATGTTAGAACCCCATTAACATGACACTACAACATTCTATAACAGCCATGTTAGAACCCCATTAACATGACACTACAACATTCTATAACAGCCATGTTAGAACCCCATTAACATGACACTACAACATTCTATAACAGCCATGTTAGAACCCCATTAACATGACACTACAACATTCTATAACAGCCATGTTAGAACCCCATTAACATGACACTACAACATTCTATAACAGCCATGTTAGAACCCCATTAACATGACACTACAACATTCTATAACAGCCATGTTAGAGCCCCATTAACATGACACTACAACATTCTATAACAGCCATGTTAGAACCCCATTAACATGACACTACAACATTCTATAACCGCCATGTTAGAACCCCATTAACATGACACTACAACATTCTATAACCGCCATGTTAGAACCCCATTAACATGACACTACAACATTCTATAACAGCCATGTTAGAACCCCATTAACATGACACTACAACATTCTATAACAGCCATGTTAGAGCCTCATTAGAGCCCCATTAACATGACACGACAACATTCTATAACAGCCATGTTAGAACCCCATTAACATGACACTACAACATTCTATAACAGCCATGTTAGAGCCCCATTAACATGACACTACAACATTCTTTAACAGCCATGTTAGAACCCCATTAACATGACACTACAACATTCTATAACAGCCATGTTAGAGCCCCATTAACATGACACTACAACATTCTATAACAGCCATGTTAGAACCCCATTAACATGACACTACACTATTCTATAACAGCCATGTTAGAACCCCATTAACATGACACTACAACATTCTATAGCAGCCATGTTAGAACCCCATTAACATGACACTACAACATTCTATAACAGCCATGTTAGAACCCCATTAACATGACACTATAACATTCTATAACAGCCATGTTAGAGCCCCATTAACATGACACTACAACATTCTATAACAGCCATGTTAGAACCCCATTAACATGACACTACAACATTCTATAACAGCCATGTTAGAGCCCCATTAACATGACACTACAACATTCTATAACAGCCATGTTAGAACCCCATTAACATGACACTACAACATTCTATAGCAGCCGTGTTAGAACCCCATTAACATGACACTACAACATTCTATAACAGCCATGTTAGAACCCCATTAACATGACACTACAACATTCTATAACAGCCATGTTAGAACCCCATTAACATGACACTACAACATTCTATAACAGCCATGTTAGAACCCCATTAACATGACACTACAACATTCTATAACAGCCATGTTAGAGCCCCATTAACATGACACTACAACATTCTATAACAGCCATGTTAGAACCCCATTAACATTACATGTGGAATGATGCTATGTAACTGAATGTCTATAATTAGAACAATATTCAACATTCTAAAAGTTGGCCTAATTCTCTAAATACACCAAACAAAATTATAAATGCAACATGTAAAGTGTTGGTCCCGTGTGTCATGAGCTGAAATGAAAGATCCCAGAAATGTTCCGTACGCACAAAAAGCTTATTTCTCTAAAATTTTGTACAGTTTTTTACACCCCTGTTAATGAGCATTTCTCCTTTGCCAAGATAATCCATCCACCTGACAGGTGTGGCATATCAAGAAGCTGATTAAACAGCATGACCATTACACAGGTGCACCTTGTGCTGGGGACAATTAAAGACCACTCTTAAATGTGCAATTTTGTCACACAACACAATGCCACAGATGTGTCAAGTTTTAAAGGAGAGTGCAATTGCCATGTTGACTGCAGGAATGTCAGAGCTGTTGCCAGATAATTGAGTGTTAATATCTCTACCATTAAGTCGCCTCCAACATCGTTGAAGAGAATTTGGCAGTACGTCCAGTCGGCCTCACAACCGCAGACCACGTGTATGGCGTCATGTGGGTGAGCGGTTTGCTGATGTCAACATTGTGAACAGAGTGCCCCCATGGTGGCGGTGGGGTTATGGTATGGGGCAGGCATAAGCTACGGACAACGAACACAATTACATTTTATCAATGGTGATTTGAATGCACAGAAATACCGTGACGAGATCCCGAGGCCCATTTTTTAAAAGGTATCTGTGACCAACAGATGCATATCTGTATTCCCAGTCATGTGAAATCCATAGATTAGGTCCTAATGAATTTATTTAAATTGACTGATTTCCTCAAATGAACTGTAACTCAGTAATATCGGTGAAATTGTTGTGTTTATATTGTTGTATGGCTCTGGCCCTGCCTGTCACAACGAGGCCAGCCGTAGTCAATGCTGAGCACATACTGTACTCTGTCATACTGTGTATTTCTGCTAGCTTGTCCCCTTTAATCTCTGCAGCATATGGTTCTGCAAGCCCTGGGGAGCAAAAGAGGGAGGGAGGGGTGCTGGATTTCAGCCGAGAGGAAACAAATATGACAGGCTAGGAGTCTTCTGAATCTATACTGTCTGTCTGTCTGTCCCGGCCCGTCCGTCCGTCTCCAGTATCTTATTGTTCAGGTGTAGTTGTCTAGTTCAGGTGTAGTTGTCTAGTCTAGTTCAGGTGTAGTTGTCTAGTCTAGTTCAGGTGTAGTTGTCTAGTCTAGTTCAGGTGTAGTTGTCTAGTCTAGTTCAGGTGTAGTTGTCTAGTCTAGTTCAGGTGTAGTTGTCTAGTTCAGGTGTAGTTGTCTAGTTCAGGTGTAGTTGTCTAGTTCAGGTGTAGTTGTCTGTTTAGTTCAGGTGTAGTTGTCTAGTCTAGTTCAGGTGTAGTTGTCTAGTTCAGGTGTAGTTGTCTAGTTCAGGTGTAGTTGTCTAGTCTAGTTCAGGTGTAGTTGTCTGTCTAGTTCAGGTGTAGTTGTCTGTCTAGTTCAGGTGTAGTTGTCTAGTTCAGGTGTAGTTGTCTAGTCTAGTTCAGGTGTAGTTGTCTGTCTAGTTCAGGTGTAGTTGTCTAGTCTAGTTCAGGTGTAGTTGTCTGTCTAGTTCAGGTGTAGTTGTCTAGTTCAGGTGTAGTTGTCTGTCTAGTTCAGGTGTAGTTGTCTAGTTCAGGTGTAGTTGTCTAGTCTAGTTCAGGTGTAGTTGTCTAGTCTAGTTCAGGTGTAGTTGTCTAGTTCAGGTGTAGTTGTCTAGTCTAGTTCAGGTGTAGTTGTCTGTCTAGTTCAGGTGTAGTTGTCTAGTTCAGGTGTAGTTGTCTGTCTAGTTCAGGTGTAGTTGTCTGTCTAGTTCAGGTGTAGTTGTCTAGTTCAGGTGTAGTTGTCTAGTTCAGGTGTAGTTGTCTGTCTAGTTCAGGTGTAGTTGTCTAGTTCAGGTGTAGTTGTCTGTCTAGTTCAGGTGTATTTGTCTGTCTAGTTCAGGTGTAGTTGTCTAGTTCAGGTGTAGTTGTTTAGTTCTGCCGGCTTACAGCTCCCAGGAGAAACGGTTCTGTATATTCAGTCATATAGGCCTACGCTGTCTCAGGTTAAGATGGCGTCACCCCTCCGCAACGCTAGTCCCTCAGCGCAGGTGGGAATCGAGGCGCTATCGTACTATAGGCCTCCTGATAAATGCAGATGGTTTGTTACTGCCGTGACAGACAGAGGTTAACCTGGAGTAAGGAGCATGGAAGTAGAATACTGTAATTCCCAGTGAGGCTGATGTAGAGGCACACTGCTGTGACAACCAGCTCTCACAGTCTCCTACTAGGTTTTTCTAACGTCAAATTTCGAAGTTGTTTAAACATCAAATTTCAAAGTGTTTAAGGTTAAGTTCAGGCATTAACGCTGAATAAATATACAAATGACTTTCTATCACTGGATTCGAACGTATAACCTTTGCATTTGGAGGCAGTTGCTTAAGGTAACAGTGCTCACTGTTGCCCTTTGTGGCTGCTTTCCACTTAATCTGCCGACGTCCTCATGGATGTACGTCGAATACTGACTTGTATCACGAGTGACCTGGCTGGTTGTGAAGCCCTCTAGAGGTAGGGAGAGAGCTACTCTAGCTGAATAATGTAATATTCTCTCTCTCGTTCTCTCTCTCGCTCTCTCTCTCGCTCTCTCTCTCGTTCTCTCTCTCGTTCTCTCTCTCTCTTTCTCGTTCTCTCTCTCTCGTTCTCTCTCTCGTTCTCTCTCTCTCGTTCTCTCTCTCTCTCTATCGCTCTCTCTCTCTCTCTCGCTCTCTCTCTCGTTCTCTCTCTCTCGTTCTCTCTCTTTTGTTCTCGTTCTCTCTCTCTCTCTCGTTCTCTCTCTCTCGTTCTCTCTCTCTCGTTCTCTCTCTCTCTCGCTCGTTCTCTCTCTCTCTCGCTCTCTCTCTATCTCGTTCTCCCTCTCTCGTTCTCTCTCTCTCGTTCTCGTTCTCTCTCTCTCTCTTTCTCTCTCTCTCATTCTCTCTCTCTCTCTCGCTCTCTCATTCTCTCTCTCTCTCTCGTTCTCTCTCTCATTCTCTCTCTCTCGTTCCCTCTGTCTCTCTCTCTCTCTCGTTCTCTCTCTCTCGTTCTCTCTCTCTCTCTCTCTCGTTCTCTCTCTCTTTCTCTCTCTCTTTCTCTCTCTCTTTCTCTCTCTCTCGTTCTCTCTCTCTCGTTCTCTCTCTCGTTCTCGCTATCCCTCTCGTTCTCTCTCTCCCTCTCATTCTCTCTCTCTCGTTCTCTCTCTCGCTCTCTCTCTCTCTTTCTCTCTCATGCCACTCAACCTGATCGGTTTATTAAGTGAAGTAGGTCTCCTGCTGTGTAAAATAGGAGAGTTTAAATCGGTCTACATCCTCCCTGGACTAAATGTCTTGTCAGAAATTGTTATAATCAACGTCAAGTACAGGACGCCTGTGAGGTGCTATTTGCTCTAAAACTGCTACAGTACTTTAATTAGGTGCTCACAATGTGCTACTCTATAATAACTACAACTTACATTAATGTCATGAATTCAATTGATTTAAAACCTTTTCTAGTAGTTCTATAGATGTGTAATAATGAGACTCTCTCTTTCAGAACAGTTCCATATTCTATAGTTCTAAGGTTCCATATTCTATAGTTCTAAGGTTCCATATTCTATAGTTCTAAGGTTCCATATTCTATAGTTCTAAAGTTCCATATTCTATCTATAGTTCTAAGGTTCCATATTCTATAGTTCTAAAGTTCCATATTCTATAGTTCTAAGGTTCCATATTCTATAGTTCTAAGGTTCCATATTCTATAGTTCTAAGGTTCCATATTCTATAGTTCTTTTTTTATTTATTATTATTTATTTTTTTATCCCCTTTTCTCGACCAATTTTTGTGGTATCCAATCGCTAGTAATTACTATCTTGTCTCATCGCTACAACTCCCGTACGGGCTCGGGAGAGATGAAGGTCGAAAGCCATGCGTCCTCCGAGGCACAACCCAACCAAGCCGCACTGCTTCTTTAACACAGCGCGCCTCCAACCCGGAAGCCAGCTGCACCAATGTGTCGGAGGAAACACCGTGTACCTGGCCCCCTTGGTTGGCGCGCACTGCGCCCAGGCCGCCACAGGAGTCGCTGGAGCGCGATGAGACAAGGAAATCCCTACCGGCCAAACCCTCCCTAACCCGGACGACGCTAGCCCAATTGTGCGTCGCCCCACGGACCTCCCGGTCGCGGCCGGCTGCGACAGAGCCTGGGGGCGAACCCAGAGACTCTGGTGGCGCAGTTAGCACTGCGATGCAGTGCCCTAGACCACTGCGCCACCCGGGAGGCCATATTCTATAGTTTTAAGGTTCCATATTCTATAGTTCTAAGGTTCCATATTCTATAGTTCTAAGGTTCCATATTCTATAGTTCTAAGGTTCCATATTCTATAGTTCTAAGGTTCCATATTCTATAGTTCTAAGGTTTCATATTCTATAGTTCTAAGGTTCCATATTCTATAGTTCTAAGGTTCCATATTCTATAGTTCTAAGGTTCCATATTCTATAGTTCTAAGGTTCCATATTCTATAGTTCTAAAGTTCCATATTCTATAGTTATAAGGTTCCATATTCTATAGTTCTAAGGTTCCATATTCTATGGTTCCATATTCCAACATGTTCCTACTCATCCATAGAACATGAGCCAGTCAACACCAGCTGCTGGTTAAACAGAACAGAACAGAAGACAGGCAATGTGGTGTTGCTCTCTCTCTCTCTCTCTCTCTCTCTGTGTGTGTGAGAGGCAGAACAGTGGAAACAATATCAGAATTGGTCTGACTGTAAATGCAGCCATAGCAAGCTATTCTAGAGAAAAGCCAAGATGACAGATGGATAGAAATATATAGAGAAATAGAAAAAGAGATAGAGAAGACAACGAGAAAGATAGAGGAGGGAGGGAGAGAAAGAATTAGCAGCAAGACTTGTTGCCACAAGAAAAGGGAAACCAGTGAAGAACAAACACCATTGTAAATACAAACCATATTTATGTTGATTTATTTTCCCTTTGTACTTTAAACATTTGTACATCGTTACAACACTGTATATATACATAATATGACATTTGAAATGTCTTTATTCTTTTGTAACTTTTGTGAGTGTAATGTTTACTGTTAATTTTTTATTCTTTATTTCACTTTTGTTTATTATCTATTTCACTTGCTTTGGCAATGTTAACGTATGTTTTCCATGCCAATAAAGCCAGTTAAATTGAATTTGAGTGAGAGAGTGTAACATCCTCACTCAAAGGCAGCTGTCAATCGTTGTCCCTGATTGAGAATCATATATAGGAGGCTTGTTTTGTGTTGGGGATTTTGTGGGTGATTGTTTCCTGTCTCTGTGTTTGTGTTCTGCACCAGATAGGACTGTTTTCGGTTTTCTCATTTATTGTTTTTGTTGTTTGTAGTGTTCACACATTCTTTATTAAATATGTTGAACACTAGCCGCGCTGCATTTTGGTCCTCTCCTTCATCCCAGGAAGAAAGCCGTGACAGAGAGAGCGAGATTATTAACAGCAATGACAAATGGTTTGATGAAGAATGCAAAAACCTAAGAAAGAAATAGAGAAACCTGTCCAACTAAAAACACAGAGACCCAGAAAACCTGAGTCTACGCCTTCACTATGGTGAATCACTAGAACGATACAGAAAACCTGAGTCTACTCCTTCACTATGGTGAATCACTAGAACGATACAGAAAACCTGAGCCTACTCCTTCCCTATGGTGAATCACTAAAACAATACAGAAATACACTACGGAAAAAGAAGGAACAGCACGTCAGAAATCAGCTCAATGTAATTGAAGAATCCATAGACTCTAACCACTTCTGGGAATATGGGAAAACACTAAACAAACAACAACACGAAGAGTTATCTATCCAAAACGGAGATGTATGGATAAACCACTTCTCCAAACTGATTGGCTTTATAACAAAGAACAAACAGCAAAAAACATATACATGAGGTCTAGGCAGACGCCGGCCCGGGGGCCGTATGTGGCCCGCGACCTGATTCAATACGGCCCCGGGGAATCATGCTCAGATCACCATAAAGAATTTGCGATAGTAAAGTTTTGAAAAATGTATTTGTAATTCAAATTAAAAGACCAATGAAAATATCGCCTTGATGTAATGATTTAACTCCCACCGCTTGTGCGACATTTATTTTGAAAGTATAAATAACAACTCCACGAGAACAGACAGTCAGGTTGACACACACGTCACAGTTACAAAATAGTAGCTAGCTAGAAATTGCGCAATTTTTTATTTTTTTTTCCCAAAGATTTCAAAGAGAAGGAAAGTACCTTTTATTGAGGTACCAGGGAAAGCATCGCTGTCTCGAAAGACTACAACTTGTCCCGACACTTCCAGACGATCCACGCAGAGAAATATACGAACATGTCTTCTGAGCAGAGGGCAAAGTGCATCGAAAGAGTTGCTTTTCTCAGTTGCAAAAGCAGCAAGGACTTTTCACAAAACTGCATTCAGCAAACGACGGAATTGCTGTCCACTAAAAAATGCTAAACATAGCAAGCCATTCGCTGAGTGTGAATTCATTAAATAATGTTTAATTGACTCTGCAGCAATACTTTGCCCCTGACAAGAAAGAGCTGTTTGAAAATGTTTCCCTGTCAAGACGAATAGTGCTGAGGACATCGCAGAGAATTTGAAACAACAGTTGAAAGACAAGGTAAAGGATTTCACCTATTTCTTCTTGGCTTGGCTTAGGATGAGAGCGGTGATGCACGTGACACGGTTGTTGATATTCTCACGAGGTCATAACCCCAGACTGAAATTACAGAGGAGCTCGCTTCAGAGCAGTCAATGAAGAGCACAACCACAGGGAAATATTTATTGGAGGAGGTTAATAAGTCTGTGGCAAAGCTGGGACTGAGTTTTGAAAAGTTATCCAGTGTGATCACTGACGGGTGCCCAAACTTGACAGGAAAAAACATTGGCCTCTTGAAAAGGATACAAGATCAAGTAGCTGAGCTGAACCCAGATCAGAAATTGATTTCCCCACATTGCATTATTCATCAGGAGGTGCTCTGTAAATGTGTTCTGAAAATAAGCCATGTTGTGGATACAGTCACTAAAGTGGTAAACTTCATAAGTCAAACTCTTTAAACCACAGGCAGTTTGTCTCACTGTTGGAAGAGACAGAGTCGGGTCATGCAGATCTCCCTACCACACAAACGTGAGATGGCTGAGTTTGGGGAAGGAGCAGGTCTCCCCTACCACACAAACGTGAGATGGCTGAGTTTGGGGAAGGAGCAGGTCTCCCCTACCAGTCAAACGTGAGATGGCTGAGTTTGGGGAAGGAGCAGGTCTCCCCTACCAGTCAAACGTGAGATGACTGAGTTTGGGGAAGGGGCAGATCTCCTCTACCACACAAACGTGAGATGGCTGAGTTTGGGGAAGGGGCAGATCTCCTCTACCACACAAACGTGAGATGGCTGAGTTTGGGGAAGGGGCAGATCTCCTCTACCACACAAACGTGAGATGGCTGAGTTTGGGGAAGGGGCAGATCTCCTCTACCACACAAACGTGAGATGGCTGAGTTTGGGGAAGGGGCAGGTCTCCCCTACCACACAAACGTGAGATGGCTGAGTTTGGGGAAGGAGCAGGTCTCCCCTACCACACAAACGTGTGATGGCTGAGTTTGGGGAAGGGGCAGATCTCCCCTACCACACAAACGTGAGATGGCTGAGTTTGGGGAAGGGGCAGATCTCCCCTACCACACAAACGTGAGATGGCTGAGTTTGGGGAAGGGGCAGATCTCCCCTACCACACAAACGTGTGATGGCTGAGTTTGGGGAAGGGGCAGATCTCCCCTACCACACAAACGTGTGATGGCTGAGTTTGGGGAAGGGGCAGATCTCCCCTACCACACAAACGTGTGATGGCTGAGTTTGGGGAAGGGGCAGATCTCCCCTACCACACAAACGTGTGATGGCTGAGTTTGGGGAAGGGGCAGATCTCCCCTACCATACAAACGTGTGATGGCTGAGTTTGGGGAAGGGGCAGATCTCCCCTACCACACAAACGTGTGATGGCTGAGTTTGGGGAAGGGGCAGATCTCCCCTACCACACAAACGTGAGATGGCTGAGTTTGGGGAAGGGGCAGATCTCCCCTACCACACAAACGTGAGATGGCTGAGTTTGGGGAAGGTGCTTAAAAAGGGTGTGGGACCTGAAATCGGAGATGGCAGAGTTTTTGGAAATGAAAGGAAAATATGTGGATTTCCCTCAACTGCAAGATAAAGAACGGTTGGCTGATTTTATCTTCACCGTAGACATCATGAATGAACGGAATTCCAAGCTACAAGGGAAGGGCCTTTTTGCACATCAGATGTACAGCCTTGTCAAAAGCCTTCAAGGGAATATTACTCCTCCTGACCCGTCAAGTAGAAGCAAACAATCTCACCCACCTTCCAACACTACTAGTCTGTTCCCTATCAGATGACCAGCAGGAGAAGTAGACATCCACCTTCCTACTAGTCTGTTCCCTATCAGATGACCAGCAGGAGAAGTAGACATCCACCTTCCAACACTACTAGTCTGTTCCCTATCAGATGACCAGCAGGAGAAGTAGACATCCACCTTCCAACACTACTAGTCTGTTCCCTATCAGATGACCAGCAGGAGAAGTAGACATCCACCTTCCAACACTACTAGTCTGTTCCCTATCAGATGACCAGTGGGAGAAGTAGACATCCACCTTCCTACTAGTCTGTTCCCTATCAGATGACCAGCAGGAGAAGTAGACATCCACCTTCCAACACTACTAGTCTGTTCCCTATCAGATGACCAGCAGGAGAAGTAGACATCCACCTCTCAACACTACTAGTCTGTTCCCTATCAGATGACCAGCAGGAGAAGTAGACATCCACCTTCCTACTAGTCTGTTCCCTATCAGATGACCAACAGGAGAAGTAGACATCCACCTTCCTACTAGTCTGTTCCCTATCAGATGACCAGCAGGAGAAGTAGACATCCACCTTCCTACTAGTCTGTTCCCTATCGGATGACCAGCAGGAGAAGTAGACATCCACCTTCCTACTAGTCTGTTCCCTATCAGATGACCAGCAGGAGAAGTAGACATCTACCTTCCTACTAGTCTGTTCCCTATCAGATGACCAGCAGGAGAAGTAGACATCTACCTTCCTACTAGTCTGTTCCCTATCAGATGACCAGCAGGAGAAGTAGACATCCACCTTTCTACTAGTCTGTTCCCTATCAGATGACCAACAGGAGAAGTAGACATCCACCTTCCAACACTACTAGTCTGTTCCCTATCAGATGACCAGCAGGAGAAGTAGACATCTACCTTCCTACTAGTCTGTTCCCTATCAGATGACCAGCAGGAGAAGTAGACATCCACCTTCCAACACTACTAGTCTGTTCCCTATCAGATGACCAGCAGGAGAAGTAGACATCCACCTTCCAACACTACTAGTCTGTTCCCTATCAGATGACCAGCAGGAGAAGTAGACATCCACCTTCCAACACTACTAGTCTGTTCCCTATCAGATGACCAGCAGGAGAAGTAGACATCCACCTTCCTACTAGTCTGTTCCCTATCAGATGACCAGCAGGAGAAGTAGACATCCACCTTCCTACTAGTCTGTTCCCTATCAGATGACCAGCAGGAGAAGTAGACATCCACCTTCCAACACTACTAGTCTGTTCCCTATCAGATGACCAGCAGGAGAAGTAGACATCCACCTTCCAACACTACTAGTCTGTTCCCTATCAGATGACCAGCAGGAGAAGTAGACATCCACCTTCCAACACTACTAGTCTGTTCCCTATCAGATGACCAGCAGGAGAAGTAGACATCCACCTTCCTACTAGTCTGTTCCCTATCAGATGACCAGCAGGAGAAGTAGACATCCACCTTCCAACACTACTAGTCTGTTCCCTATCAGATGACCAGCAGGAGAAGTAGACATCCACCTTCCTACTAGTCTGTTCCCTATCAGATGACCAGCAGGAGAAGTAGACATCCACCTTCCTACTAGTCTGTTCCCTATCAGATGACCAGCAGGAGAAGTATACATCCACCTTCCTACTAGTCTGTTCCCTATCAGATGACCAGCAGGAGAAGTAGACATCTACCTTCCTACTAGTCTGTTCCCTATCAGATGACCAGCAGGAGAAGTAGACATCCACCTTCCAACACTACTAGTCTGTTCCCTATCAGATGACCAGCAGGAGAAGTAGACATCCACCTTCCTACTAGTCTGTTCCCTATCAGATGACCAGCAGGAGAAGTAGACATCCACCTTCCAACACTACTAGTCTGTTCCCTATCAGATGACCAGCAGGAGAAGTAGACATCCACCTTCCAACACTACTAGTCTGTTCCCTATCAGATGACCAGCAGGAGAAGTAGACATCCACCTTCCAACACTACTAGTCTGTTCCCTATCAGATGACCAGCAGGAGAAGTAGACATCCACCTTCCTACTAGTCTGTTCCCTATCAGATGACCAGCAGGAGAAGTAGACATCCACCTTCCTACTAGTCTGTTCCCTATCAGATGACCAGCAGGAGAAGTAGACATCCACCTTCCTACTAGTCTGTTCCCTATCAGATGACCAGCAGGAGAAGTAGACATCCACCTTCCAACACTACTAGTCTGTTCCCTATCAGATGACCAGCAGGAGAAGTAGACATCCACCTTCCTACTAGTCTGTTCCCTATCAGATGACCAGCAGGAGAAGTAGACATCCACCTTCCTACTAGTCTGTTCCCTATCAGATGACCAGCAGGAGAAGTAGACATCCACCTTCCAACACTACTAGTCTGTTCCCTATCAGATGACCAGCAGGAGAAGTAGACATCCACCTTCCTACTAGTCTGTTCCCTATCAGATGACCAGCAGGAGAAGTAGACATCCACCTTCCTACTAGTCTGTTCCCTATCAGATGACCAGCAGGAGAAGTAGACATCCACCTTCCAACACTACTAGTCTGTTCCCTATCAGATGACCAGCAGGAGAAGTAGACATCCACCTCTCAACACTACTAGTCTGTTCCCTATCAGATGACCAGCAGGAGAAGTAGACATCCACCTTCCAACACTACTAGTCTGTTCCCTATCAGATGACCAGCAGGAGAAGTAGACATCCACCTTCCAACACTACTAGTCTGTTCCCTATCAGATGACCAGCAGGAGAAGTAGACATCCACCTTCCAACACTACTAGTCTGTTCCCTATCAGATGACCAGCAGGAGAAGTAGACACCCACCTTCCAACACTACTAGTCTGTTCCCTATCAGATGACCAGCGGGAGAAGTAGACATCCACCTTCCTACTAGTCTGTTCCCTATCAGATGACCAGCAGGAGAAGTAGACATCCACCTTCCTACTAGTCTGTTCCCTATCAGATGACCAGCAGGAGAAGTAGACATCCACCTTCCAACACTACTAGTCTGTTCCTTATCAGATGACCAGCAGGAGAAGTAGACATCCACCTTCCTACTAGTCTGTTCCCTATCAGATGACCAGCAGGAGAAGTAGACATCCACCTTCCTACTAGTCTGTTCCCTATCAGATGACCAGCAGGAGAAGTAGACATCTACCTTCCTACTAGTCTGTTCCCTATCAGATGACCAGCAGGAGAAGTAGACATCCACCTTCCAACACTACTAGTCTGTTCCCTATCAGATGACCAGCAGGAGAAGTAGACATCCACCTTCCTACTAGTCTGTTCCCTATCAGATGACCAGCAGGAGAAGTAGACATCCACCTTCCTACTAGTCTGTTCCCTATCAGATGACCAGCAGGAGAAGTAGACATCCACCTCTCAACACTACTAGTCTGTTCCCTATCAGATGACCAGCAGGAGAAGTAGACATCCACCTTCCTACTAGTCTGTTCCCTATCAGATGACCAGCAGGAGAAGTAGACATCCACCTTCCTACTAGTCTGTTCCCTATCAGATGACCAGCAGGAGAAGTAGACATCCACCTCTCAACACTACTAGTCTGTTCCCTATCAGATGACCAGCAGGAGAAGTAGACATCCACCTCTCAACACTACTAGTCTGTTCCCTATCAGATGACCAGCAGGAGAAGTAGACATCCACCTTCCTACTAGTCTGTTCCCTATCAGATGACCAGCAGGAGAAGTAGACATCCACCTTCCTACTAGTCTGTTCCCTATCAGATGACCAGCGAGGAGAAGTAGACATCCACCTTCCTACTAGTCTGTTCCCTATCAGATGACCAGCAGGAGAAGTAGACATCCACCTTCCAACACTACTAGTCTGTTCCCTATCAGATGACCAGCAGGAGAAGTAGACATCCACCTTCCTACTAGTCTGTTCCCTATCAGATGACCAGCGGGAGAAGTAGACATCCACCTTCCAACACTACTAGTCTGTTCCCTATCAGATGACCAGCAGGAGAAGTAGACATCCACCTTCCTACTAGTCTGTTCCCTATCAGATGACCAGCAGGAGAAGTAGACATCCACCTTCCAACACTACTAGTCTGTTCCCTATCAGATGACCAGCAGGAGAAGTAGACATCCACCTTCCAACACTACTAGTCTGTTCCCTATCAGATGACCAGCAGGAGAAGTAGACATCTACCTTCCTACTAGTCTGTTCCCTATCAGATGACCAGCAGGAGAAGTAGACATCCACCTTCCAACACTACTAGTCTGTTCCCTATCAGATGACCAGCAGGAGAAGTAGACATCCACCTTCCTACTAGTCTGTTCCCTATCAGATGACCAGCAGGAGAAGTAGACATCCACCTTCCAACACTACTAGTCTGTTCCCTATCAGATGACCAGCAGGAGAAGTAGACATCTACCTTCCTACTAGTCTGTTCCCTATCAGATGACCAGCAGGAGAAGTAGACATCCACCTTCCTACTAGTCTGTTCCCTATCAGATGACCAGCAGGAGAAGTAGACATCCACCTTCCTACTAGTCTGTTCCCTATCAGATGACCAGCAGGAGAAGTAGACATCCACCTTCCTACTAGTCTGTTCCCTATCAGATGACCAGCAGGAGAAGTAGACATCTACCTTCCTACTAGTCTGTTCCCTATCAGATGACCAGCGGGAGAAGTAGACATCCACCTTCCTACTAGTCTGTTCCCTATCAGATGACCAGCAGGAGAAGTAGACATCCACCTTCCAACACTACTAGTCTGTTCCCTATCAGATGACCAGCAGGAGAAGTAGACATCCACCTTCCTACTAGTCTGTTCCCTATCAGATGACCAGCAGGAGAAGTAGACATCCACCTTCCAACACTACTAGTCTGTTCCCTATCAGATGACCAACAGGAGAAGTAGACATCCACCTCTCAACACTACTAGTCTGTTCCCTATCAGATGACCAGCAGGAGAAGTAGACATCCACCTTCCAACACTACTAGTCTGTTCCCTATCAGATGACCAGCAGGAGAAGTAGACATCCACCTTCCTACTAGTCTGTTCCCTATCAGATGACCAGCAGGAGAAGTAGACATCCACCTTCCTACTAGTCTGTTCCCTATCAGATGACCAGCAGGAGAAGTATACATCCACCTTCCTACTAGTCTGTTCCCTATCAGATGACCAGCAGGAGAAGTAGACATCCACCTTCCTACTAGTCTGTTCCCTATCAGATGACCAGCAGGAGAAGTAGACATCCACCTTCCAACACTACTAGTCTGTTCCCTATCAGATGACCAGCAGGAGAAGTAGACATCCACCTTCCTACTAGTCTGTTCCCTATCAGATGACCAGCGGGAGAAGTAGACATCCACCTTCCTACTAGTCTGTTCCCTATCAGATGACCAGCAGGAGAAGTAGACATCCACCTTCCAACACTACTAGTCTGTTCCCTATCAGATGACCAGCAGGAGAAGTAGACATCCACCTTCCTACTAGTCTGTTCCCTATCAGATGACCAGCGGGAGAAGTAGACATCCACCTTCCTACTAGTCTGTTCCCTATCAGATGACCAGCAGGAGAAGTAGACATCCACCTTCCTACTAGTCTGTTCCCTATCAGATGACCAGCAGGAGAAGTAGACATCCACCTTCCTACTAGTCTGTTCCCTATCAGATGACCAGCAGGAGAAGTAGACATCTACCTTCCTACTAGTCTGTTCCCTATCAGATGACCAGCAGGAGAAGTAGACATCCACCTTCCTACTAGTCTGTTCCCTATCAGATGACCAGCAGGAGAAGTAGACATCCACCTTCCTACTAGTCTGTTCCCTATCAGATGACCAGCAGGAGAAGTAGACATCCACCTTCCTACTAGTCTGTTCCTTATCAGATGACCAGCAGGAGAAGTAGACATCCACCTTCCTACTAGTCTGTTCCCTATCAGATGACCAGCAGGAGAAGTAGACATCCACCTTCCTACTAGTCTGTTCCCTATCAGATGACCAGCAGGAGAAGTAGACATCCACCTTCCTACTAGTCTGTTCCCTATCAGATGACCAGCGGGAGAAGTAGACATCGCTGCTGCTTTGAACGGTGAGTTTCTGTTTTGAGGATTTCAAAGTGTTGTAAAATGTCATGCTGTTTTCCTCTCAAAGCGGATAACAACTTGCAACTTGAGTTTATCGATCTTCAGTCTGATTTAGTGATTGAAGAACTATTCAAAACAATGTCACTGAGGTTCTATGCATCTCTCGATGAACACAACTTTACAAAGACTAGGAGTCGAGCTCAGAAGATGTTCGGGTCAACCTATGTATTGTGAACAGACATGTTCAGTGATGAAATATAACAAGTCAAGGCACAGATCATCTCTTACTGACTCTCACCTCTCAGCAATCCTGCTCATAGCGACGTCAGAAACTATACCTGACTTCACTGCTCTAGTCAACGCCCATCAGACTTCACTGCTCACACTGATTGAGTAGTTTAAATGTAATTTTCACACCAGCCTTCACTTCCCAAAATAGATGGCATCATGAGGAACATTTGGTGGATATATTGAAGCAACATGTCAAGACATCAGTCAGGAAGTCAAAGCTTGGTCGCAAATGGGTCTTCCAAATGGACAATGACCCCAAGCATACTTCCAAAGTTGTGGCAAAATGGCTTAAGGACAACAAAGTCAAGGTATTGGAGTGGCCATCACAAAGCCCTGACCTCAATCCTATAGAACATTTGTGGGCAGAACTGAAAAAGCGTGTGCGAGCAAGGAGGCCTACAAACCTGACCCAGTTACACCAGCTCTGTCAGGAGGAATGAGCCAAAATTCACTCAACTTATTGTGGGAAGCTTGTGGAAGGCTACCCGAAACGTTTGACCCAAGTTAAACAATTTAAAGGCAATGCTACCAAATACTAATTGAATGTGTGTAAACTTCTGACCCACTGGGAATGTGATGAAAGAAATAAGAGCTGAAATAAATAATTCTCTCTACTATTATTCTGACATTTCACATTCTTAAAATAAAGTGGTGAGACTAACTGACCTAAGACAGGGAATTTTTACTAGGATTAAATGTCAGGAATTGTGAAAAAACTGAGTTTAAATGTATTTGGCTGAGGTGTATGTAAACTTCCGACTTCAACTGTAGATCTTCTGCACAGATTCTGTCACACCTGGGCCCTGACAGTAAATCTCAGTAAGACAAAAATAATGGTGTTCCAAAATTTGTCCAGTTGCCAGGACCACAAATACGAATTCCATCTAGACACCGTTGCCCTAGAGCACACAAAAAAACGATACATACCTCGGCCTAAACATCAGCGCCACAGGTAACTTCCACAAAGCTGTGAACGAGCGGAGAGACAAGATGAGCCTTCACATAATATGACATTTGAAATGTCTGTAATATTTACTGAAATTTTTTGTTTATTTCACTTTTGCTTATTATACTACTTCACTTGCTTTCTTAATGTTAACATATATTTCCCATGCCAATAAAGCCCTTAAATTGAAATTGAGAGAGAGAGAGAGTAACTGAGAAACTAACATTTACATTACATTTAAGTCATTTGGCAGACGCTCTTATCCAGAGCGACTTACAAATTGGAAAGTTCATACATATTCATCCTGGTCCCCCCTGTGGGAATTGAACCCTGGTCCCCCCGTGGGAAATAAACCCACAACCCTGGCGTTGCAAGCACCATGCTCTACCAACTGAGCCACACGGGACTGGGATTCATTCTAACCCACGATAGCAACATTTGTTTACAATATTCATCCTGGCCTGGGCCTCATCCTCATCCTGGCCTGGGCCTCATCCTGGCCTGGGCCTCATCCAACACACTTCTAATTCTGAAAAAGTGAAAGCACACCTATGAAGGGGTGGGGGTGTGTGGGGGGGGGGGGGGGGGGGGTCATCTTGGTAGTAGCTGTAGGTTTTTAATTGAGTACCCAAAACCAATCTGTAAAACCAATCTGTGGGTTAATTTGACCATTGGAAAAAGAGCTACTGCGTAAATAATGAAATGTGGGTTTGACTGAATTGAACCCTACAATGACAGTCTCAATCTTACATTCCCTCTTATTTGTGTTTCAGTGGTGCAGAGAGAGAGGAGCTGCTGCTTGAGGTAGGTAGGTAGGTGTAGAGATTAAAGTGACTAGGATTATGCCCCCAAATGTCACCTTACAGTTTAATACTTTATTTTCACAGCAGGGGACACCCTGCGGAGACAGCTGGGGGATTTAATAAACCTCTGGAATCAAGGCATTAGAGATGGAGAGACGGCTGCTTCCCAAGTGGCGCCCTATTCCCTAAAAAGTCTGGTCAAAAGGATTGCTTTTTTGCTACTCCAGCACTGCTACTGCTAGTACACTGCTACTGCTAGTACACTGCTACTGCTAGTACACTGCTACTGCTAGTATACTGCTACTGCTAGTACACTGCTACTGCTAGTATACTGCTACTGCTAGTATACTGCTACTGCTAGTACACTGCCACTGCTAGTACACTGCTACTGCTAGTACACTGCTACTGCTAGTACACTGCTACTGCTAGTACACTGCTACTGCTAGTACACTGCTACTGCTAGTATACTGCTACTGCTAGTACACTGCTACTGCTAGTACACTGCTACTGCTAGTATACTGCTACGGCTAGTACAATGCTACTGCTAGTACACTGCTACTGCTAGTATACTGCTACTGCTAGTACACTGCTACTGCTAGTATACTGCTACTGCTAGTACACTGCTACTGCTAGTACACTGCTACTGCTAGTATACTGCTACTGCTAGTACACTGCTACTGCTAGTACACTGCTACTGCTAGTACACTGCTACTGCTAGTATACTGCTACTGCTAGTACACTGCTACTGCTAGTATACTGCTACTGCTAGTACACTGCTACTGCTAGTACACTGCTACTGCTAGTACACTGCTACTGCTAGTACACTGCTACTGCTAGTATACTGCTACTGCTAGTACACTGCTACTGCTAGTACACTGCTACTGCTAATATACTGCTAGTACACTGCTACTGCTAGTGCTAGTTTACTGCTACTGCTAGTACACTGCTACTGCTAATATACTGCTAGTACACTGCTACTGCTAGTGCTAGTTTACTGCTACTGCTAGTACACTGCTACTGCTAGTACACTGCTACTGCTAGTATACTGCTACTGCTAGTACACTGCTACTGCTAGTACACTGCTACTGCTAGTACACTGCTACTGCTAGTATACTGCTACTGCTAGTACACTGCTACTGCTAGTACACTGCTACTGCTAGTATACTGCTACTGCTAGTACACTGCTACTGCTAGTATACTGCCACTGCTAGTACACTGCTACTGCTAGTACACTGCTACTGCTAGTACACTGCTACTGCTAGTATACTGCTACTGCTAGTACACTGCTACTGCTAGTACACTGCTACTGCTAGTACACTGCTACTGCTAGTACACTGCTACTGCTAGTATACTGCTACTGCTAGTACACTGCTACTGCTAGTACACTGCTACTGCTAGTACACTGCTACTGCTAGTGCTAGTTTACTGCTACTGCTAGTACAATGCTACTGCTAGTACACTGCTACTGCTAGTATACTGCTACTGCTAGTACACTGCTACTGCTAGTATACTGCCACTGCTAGTACACTGCTACTGCTAGTACACTGCTACTGCTAGCGCACTGCTACTGCTAGTATACTGCTACTAGCAAAATGTACTTTCTATGCCTTTGATATGTGGTTGTCCCACCTAGCTACAGTTGTCCACCTAGCTACAGTTGTCCCACCTAACTACAGTTGTCCCACCTAGCTACAGTTGTCCACTTAGCTACAGTTGTCCCACCTAGCTACAGTTGTCCCACCTAGCTACAGTTGTCCCACCTAGCTACAGTTGTCCACCTAGCTACAGTTGTCCCACCTAGCTACAGTTGTCCCCCTAGCTACAGTTGTCCCACCTAGCTACAGTTGTCCCACCTAGCTACAGTTGTCCCACCTAGCTACATTTGTCCACCTAGCTACAGTTGTCCCACCTAGCTACAGTTGTCCACCTAGCTACAGTTGTCCACCTAGCTACAGTTGTCCCACCTAGCTACAGTTGTCCCACCTAGCTACAGTTGTCCCACCTAGCTACAGTTGTCCACCTAGCTACAGTTGTCCCACCTAGCTACAGTTGTCCACCTAGCTACAGTTGTCCCACCTAGCTACAGTTGTCCCACCTAGCTACAGTTGTCCACCTAGCTACAGTTGTCCGCCTAGCTACAGTTGTCCACCTAGCTACAGTTGTCCACCTTGTAAACTTGTATGCAGCTGCTACATTATCATTTTTCGACAGCAACAGCGGGTGGTTATCAACGGGGAGTCTGGGTATCAACGGGGAGTCTGGGTATCAACGGGGATTCTGGGTAGAGAGATCCATCAGCTTGGCTCACTGTGGGGCTGAACAGTTTTAACAGTATCAGAATGGTAGGTTAGACTGGGGTTTTAACAGTATCAGAATGGTAGGGTAGAATGGGGTTTTAACAGTATCAGAATGGTAGGGTAGACTGGGGTTTTTACTGTATCAGAATGGTAGGGTAGACTGGGGTTTTAACAGTATCAGAATGGTAGGGTAGACTGGGGTTTTAACAGTATCAGAATGGTAGGGTAGACTGGGGTTTTAACAGTATCAGAATGGTAGGGTAGACTGGGGTTTTAACAGTATCAGAATGGTAGGGTAGACTGGGGTTTTAACAGTATCAGAATGGTAGGGTAGACTGGGGTTTTAACAGTATCAGAATGGTAGGGTAGACTGGGGTATTTACAGTATCAGAATGGCAGGGTAGACTGGGGTTTTACTGTATCAGAATGGTAGGGTAGACTGTGGTTTTTACAGTATCAGAATGGTAGGGTAGACTGGGGTTTTAAAAACAGTATCAGAAAGGTAGGGTAGACTGGGGTATTAACAGTATCAGAATGGTAGGGTAGACTGGGGTTTTAAAAACAGTATCAGAAAGGTAGGGTAGACTGGGGTATTAACAGTATCAGAATGGTAGGGTAGACTGGGGTTTTAACAGTATCAGAATGGTAGGGTAGACTGGGGTTTTAACAGTATCAGAATGGTAGGGTAGACTGGGGTTTTAACAGTATCAGAATGGTAGGGTAGACTGGTGTTTTACAGTATCAGAATGGTAGGGTAGACTGTTTTTTTAACGGTATCAGAATGGCAGGGTAGACTGGGGTTTTACAGAATCAGAATGGTAGGGTAGACTGGGGTTTTTACTGTATCAGAATGGTAGGGTAGACTGGGGTTTTAACAGTATCAGAAAGGTAGGGTAGACTGGGGTTTTAACAGTATCAGAAAGGTAGGGTAGACTGGGGTTTTAACAGTATCAGAATGGTAGGGTAGACTGGGGTTTTAACAGTATCAGAATGGTAGGGTAGACTGGGGTTTTACTGTATCAGAATGGTAGGGTAGACTAGGGTTTTAACAGTATCAGAATGGAAGGGTAGACTGGGGTTTTACTGTATCAGAATGGTAGGGTAGACTGGGGTTTTAACAGTATCAGAAAGGTAGGGTAGACTGGGGTTTTACTGTATCAGAATGGTAGGGTAGACGGGTTTTTACTGTATCAGAAAGGTAGGGTAGACTGGGGTTTTAACAGTATCAGAAAGGTAGGGTAGACTGGGGTTTTAACAGTATCAGAAAGGTAGGATAGACTGGGGTTTTAACAGTATCAGAAAGGTAGGGTAGACTGGGGTTTTAACAGTATCAGAATGGTAGGGTAGACTGGGGTTTTAACAGTATCAGAATGGTAGGGTAGACTGGGGTTTTAACTGTATCAGAATGGTAGGGTAGACAGGGGTTTTAACTGTATCAGAATGGTAGGGTAGATTGGGGTTTTTAGTGTTTCAGAAAGGTAGGGTAGACTGGGGTTTTAACAGTATCAGAATGGTAGGGTAGACTGGGGTTTTTACTGTTTCAGAAAGGTAGCGTAGACTGGGGTTTTAACAGTATCAGAATGGTAGGGTAGACTGGGGTTTTAAAAACAGTATCAGAAAGGTAGGGTAGACTGGGGTATTAACAGTATCAGAATGGTAGGGTAGACTGGGGTTTTAACAGTATCAGAATGGTAGGGTAGACTGGGGTTTTAAAAACAGTATCAGAAAGGTAGGGTAGACTGGGGTATTAACAGTATCAGAATGGTAGGGTAGACTGGGGTTTTAAAAACAGTATCAGAAAGGTAGGGTAGACTGGGGTATTAACAGTATCAGAATGGTAGGGTAGACTGGGGTTTTAACAGTATCAGAATGGTAGGATAGACTGGGGTTTTACAGTATCAGAAAGGTAGGGTAGACTGGGGTTTTACTGTATCAGAATGGTAGGGTAGACGGGTTTTTACTGTATCAGAAAGGTAGGGTAGACTGGGGTTTTTACTGTATCAGAATGGTAGGGTAGACTGGGGTTTTTACTGACTGACTGACTGTTGGCTAGTCAATAGGGCATACTGACTGACTGTTGCCTCGTCAATAGGGCATATTGACTGACTGTTGGCTCGTCAATAGGGCATATTGACTGACTGTTGGCTCGTCCAGAGGGCATACTGACTGACTGTTGCCTCATCCAGAGGGCATACTGACTGACTGTTGCCTCGTCAATAGGGCATACTGACTGACTGTTGGCTCGTCCAGAGGGCATACTGACTGACTGTTGGCTCGTCCAGAGGGGATACTGACTATTTGAATGTAGGCTCGTCCAAAGGACATACTGACTGACTGACGGCTTCTCCTTCACCCAAATCCAGACAGCTGATGTTCTGAAAGAGCTGCAAAATCTGGACCCCTACAAATCAGCCGGGCTAGGCAATGGACCCTCTCTTTCTAAAATTATCTGCTGAAATTGTTGCAACCCCTATTACTAGCCTGTTCAACCTCTCTTTCGTGTCGTCTGAGATCCCCAAAGATTGGAAAGCAGCTGCGGTCATCCCCCTCTTCAAAGGGGGAGACACTCTAGACCAGGGGTGTCAAACATACGGCCCGCGGGCCGGAACCGGCCCCCAAGGAGGTTCGATCAGGCCCGCAGGATAATTTGAAAGTGGAAAAAATGCATAAAAGACATGGAATTAATATTTTTAATTCGCTGCAATTCATGGATTATCCGCTAAGAGGCGCACTCTTTCCATCAGAGTAGAAGACAAGCCGCATCACTGAGACAGACTGAAAACAGCAGACGGTATCAATGCGCCATCTGCTGCTTGTTACGACGTTGTTAATACCTTGGTCTCTACCTCTCCGCTACACCCTCATTAGCCAAAATGTCGTTATCCAAACGGAGAAGGTAGATAAGGAGTGTAGAATTTTCAAAGAAAAATGGACCACGTCCTATTTATTTACAGAGATGCACGGAAAACCTTCGTGCTTGGTGTGTTTGCAACAAGTTTCGGTATTGAAGGAATATAATATTCGACGCCACTACGAGACTCATCACAGCGAAAAATATGACGGCTTGCAAGGACAACTGAGAAGAGATAAGATTAACGAATTGCTGGCGGGTCTGAGGAAACAGCAGTCAACTTTCATCCAGAGCCGAGAAGTCAGTGAAGCAGCGGTAAAAGCCAGCTACCTAATTGCTAGCGAAATAGCATTAGCATCGAAGCCGTATTCCGACGGTGACTTTGTTAAACGATGCATGATGAAGGCGGCTGAACTTGTATGTCCCGAGAAGCGACAAGCTTTTGCCAATATTAGCCTGACGAGGAACACTATAGTAGAGAGGATTTCGGAACTATCGGCAGATTTAGACAGTCAATTGAAACAGAGAGTCAAGTCATTTATTGCATTTTCCGTGGCAATTGACGAGAGCACAGACGTGGCCCAACTGGCCATATTTATTCGAGGAGTTGATGAGACATTGACTGTTACTGAAGAGTTTCTTGAGTTGGTGCCAATGATGGACACCACAACAGCCGAGGACATTTTCGGCTCTGTCGTTGCTGCATTGAACAGAGTTGGAGTGGACTGGTCCCGCGCTGTCAGCCTGGCTACAGACGGCGCGCCATCCATGGTCGGAAAGAAAGCAGGTGTCGCGACAAAGTTCAAAGACAAAGTACAAGCCCTTAATGGAGGAGATCGTTTCTGGACATTTCACTGTATTTTGCACCAGGAGGCATTGTGTTGCAAGTCCTACTAGTCTGTTCCCTATCAGATGACCAGCAGGAGAAGTAGACATCCACCTTCCAACACTACTAGTCTGTTCCCTATCAGATGACCAGCAGGAGAAGTAGACATCCACCTTCCTACTAGTCTGTTCCCTATCAGATGACCAGCAGGAGAAGTAGACATCCACCTTCCTACTAGTCTGTTCCCTATCAGATGACCAGCAGGAGAAGTAGACATCCACCTCTCAACACTACTAGTCTGTTCCCTATCAGATGACCAGCAGGAGAAGTAGACATCCACCTTCCTACTAGTCTGTTCCCTATCAGATGACCAGCAGGAGAAGTAGACATCCACCTTCCTACTAGTCTGTTCCCTATCAGATGACCAGCAGGAGAAGTAGACATCCACCTCTCAACACTACTAGTCTGTTCCCTATCAGATGACCAGCAGGAGAAGTAGACATCCACCTCTCAACACTACTAGTCTGTTCCCTATCAGATGACCAGCAGGAGAAGTAGACATCCACCTTCCTACTAGTCTGTTCCCTATCAGATGACCAGCAGGAGAAGTAGACATCCACCTTCCTACTAGTCTGTTCCCTATCAGATGACCAGCGAGGAGAAGTAGACATCCACCTTCCTACTAGTCTGTTCCCTATCAGATGACCAGCAGGAGAAGTAGACATCCACCTTCCAACACTACTAGTCTGTTCCCTATCAGATGACCAGCAGGAGAAGTAGACATCCACCTTCCTACTAGTCTGTTCCCTATCAGATGACCAGCGGGAGAAGTAGACATCCACCTTCCAACACTAC
The DNA here is from genome assembly GCF_029448725.1 of Salvelinus fontinalis. NCBI lineage: Eukaryota > Metazoa > Chordata > Actinopteri > Salmoniformes > Salmonidae > Salvelinus > Salvelinus fontinalis. The sequence continues at coordinate 5,228,121 of NC_074690.1, forward strand.
TAGTCTGTTCCCTATCAGATGACCAGCAGGAGAAGTAGACATCCACCTTCCTACTAGTCTGTTCCCTATCAGATGACCAGCAGGAGAAGTAGACATCCACCTTCCAACACTACTAGTCTGTTCCCTATCAGATGACCAGCAGGAGAAGTAGACATCCACCTTCCAACACTACTAGTCTGTTCCCTATCAGATGACCAGCAGGAGAAGTAGACATCTACCTTCCTACTAGTCTGTTCCCTATCAGATGACCAGCAGGAGAAGTAGACATCCACCTTCCAACACTACTAGTCTGTTCCCTATCAGATGACCAGCAGGAGAAGTAGACATCCACCTTCCTACTAGTCTGTTCCCTATCAGATGACCAGCAGGAGAAGTAGACATCCACCTTCCAACACTACTAGTCTGTTCCCTATCAGATGACCAGCAGGAGAAGTAGACATCTACCTTCCTACTAGTCTGTTCCCTATCAGATGACCAGCAGGAGAAGTAGACATCCACCTTCCTACTAGTCTGTTCCCTATCAGATGACCAGCAGGAGAAGTAGACATCCACCTTCCTACTAGTCTGTTCCCTATCAGATGACCAGCAGGAGAAGTAGACATCCACCTTCCTACTAGTCTGTTCCCTATCAGATGACCAGCAGGAGAAGTAGACATCTACCTTCCTACTAGTCTGTTCCCTATCAGATGACCAGCGGGAGAAGTAGACATCCACCTTCCTACTAGTCTGTTCCCTATCAGATGACCAGCAGGAGAAGTAGACATCCACCTTCCAACACTACTAGTCTGTTCCCTATCAGATGACCAGCAGGAGAAGTAGACATCCACCTTCCTACTAGTCTGTTCCCTATCAGATGACCAGCAGGAGAAGTAGACATCCACCTTCCAACACTACTAGTCTGTTCCCTATCAGATGACCAACAGGAGAAGTAGACATCCACCTCTCAACACTACTAGTCTGTTCCCTATCAGATGACCAGCAGGAGAAGTAGACATCCACCTTCCAACACTACTAGTCTGTTCCCTATCAGATGACCAGCAGGAGAAGTAGACATCCACCTTCCTACTAGTCTGTTCCCTATCAGATGACCAGCAGGAGAAGTAGACATCCACCTTCCTACTAGTCTGTTCCCTATCAGATGACCAGCAGGAGAAGTATACATCCACCTTCCTACTAGTCTGTTCCCTATCAGATGACCAGCAGGAGAAGTAGACATCCACCTTCCTACTAGTCTGTTCCCTATCAGATGACCAGCAGGAGAAGTAGACATCCACCTTCCAACACTACTAGTCTGTTCCCTATCAGATGACCAGCAGGAGAAGTAGACATCCACCTTCCTACTAGTCTGTTCCCTATCAGATGACCAGCGGGAGAAGTAGACATCCACCTTCCTACTAGTCTGTTCCCTATCAGATGACCAGCAGGAGAAGTAGACATCCACCTTCCAACACTACTAGTCTGTTCCCTATCAGATGACCAGCAGGAGAAGTAGACATCCACCTTCCTACTAGTCTGTTCCCTATCAGATGACCAGCGGGAGAAGTAGACATCCACCTTCCTACTAGTCTGTTCCCTATCAGATGACCAGCAGGAGAAGTAGACATCCACCTTCCTACTAGTCTGTTCCCTATCAGATGACCAGCAGGAGAAGTAGACATCCACCTTCCTACTAGTCTGTTCCCTATCAGATGACCAGCAGGAGAAGTAGACATCTACCTTCCTACTAGTCTGTTCCCTATCAGATGACCAGCAGGAGAAGTAGACATCCACCTTCCTACTAGTCTGTTCCCTATCAGATGACCAGCAGGAGAAGTAGACATCCACCTTCCTACTAGTCTGTTCCCTATCAGATGACCAGCAGGAGAAGTAGACATCCACCTTCCTACTAGTCTGTTCCTTATCAGATGACCAGCAGGAGAAGTAGACATCCACCTTCCTACTAGTCTGTTCCCTATCAGATGACCAGCAGGAGAAGTAGACATCCACCTTCCTACTAGTCTGTTCCCTATCAGATGACCAGCAGGAGAAGTAGACATCCACCTTCCTACTAGTCTGTTCCCTATCAGATGACCAGCGGGAGAAGTAGACATCGCTGCTGCTTTGAACGGTGAGTTTCTGTTTTGAGGATTTCAAAGTGTTGTAAAATGTCATGCTGTTTTCCTCTCAAAGCGGATAACAACTTGCAACTTGAGTTTATCGATCTTCAGTCTGATTTAGTGATTGAAGAACTATTCAAAACAATGTCACTGAGGTTCTATGCATCTCTCGATGAACACAACTTTACAAAGACTAGGAGTCGAGCTCAGAAGATGTTCGGGTCAACCTATGTATTGTGAACAGACATGTTCAGTGATGAAATATAACAAGTCAAGGCACAGATCATCTCTTACTGACTCTCACCTCTCAGCAATCCTGCTCATAGCGACGTCAGAAACTATACCTGACTTCACTGCTCTAGTCAACGCCCATCAGACTTCACTGCTCACACTGATTGAGTAGTTTAAATGTAATTTTCACACCAGCCTTCACTTCCCAAAATAGATGGCATCATGAGGAACATTTGGTGGATATATTGAAGCAACATGTCAAGACATCAGTCAGGAAGTCAAAGCTTGGTCGCAAATGGGTCTTCCAAATGGACAATGACCCCAAGCATACTTCCAAAGTTGTGGCAAAATGGCTTAAGGACAACAAAGTCAAGGTATTGGAGTGGCCATCACAAAGCCCTGACCTCAATCCTATAGAACATTTGTGGGCAGAACTGAAAAAGCGTGTGCGAGCAAGGAGGCCTACAAACCTGACCCAGTTACACCAGCTCTGTCAGGAGGAATGAGCCAAAATTCACTCAACTTATTGTGGGAAGCTTGTGGAAGGCTACCCGAAACGTTTGACCCAAGTTAAACAATTTAAAGGCAATGCTACCAAATACTAATTGAATGTGTGTAAACTTCTGACCCACTGGGAATGTGATGAAAGAAATAAGAGCTGAAATAAATAATTCTCTCTACTATTATTCTGACATTTCACATTCTTAAAATAAAGTGGTGAGACTAACTGACCTAAGACAGGGAATTTTTACTAGGATTAAATGTCAGGAATTGTGAAAAAACTGAGTTTAAATGTATTTGGCTGAGGTGTATGTAAACTTCCGACTTCAACTGTAGATCTTCTGCACAGATTCTGTCACACCTGGGCCCTGACAGTAAATCTCAGTAAGACAAAAATAATGGTGTTCCAAAATTTGTCCAGTTGCCAGGACCACAAATACGAATTCCATCTAGACACCGTTGCCCTAGAGCACACAAAAAAACGATACATACCTCGGCCTAAACATCAGCGCCACAGGTAACTTCCACAAAGCTGTGAACGAGCGGAGAGACAAGATGAGCCTTCACATAATATGACATTTGAAATGTCTGTAATATTTACTGAAATTTTTTGTTTATTTCACTTTTGCTTATTATACTACTTCACTTGCTTTCTTAATGTTAACATATATTTCCCATGCCAATAAAGCCCTTAAATTGAAATTGAGAGAGAGAGAGAGTAACTGAGAAACTAACATTTACATTACATTTAAGTCATTTGGCAGACGCTCTTATCCAGAGCGACTTACAAATTGGAAAGTTCATACATATTCATCCTGGTCCCCCCTGTGGGAATTGAACCCTGGTCCCCCCGTGGGAAATAAACCCACAACCCTGGCGTTGCAAGCACCATGCTCTACCAACTGAGCCACACGGGACTGGGATTCATTCTAACCCACGATAGCAACATTTGTTTACAATATTCATCCTGGCCTGGGCCTCATCCTCATCCTGGCCTGGGCCTCATCCTGGCCTGGGCCTCATCCAACACACTTCTAATTCTGAAAAAGTGAAAGCACACCTATGAAGGGGTGGGGGTGTGTGGGGGGGGGGGGGGGGGGGGGTCATCTTGGTAGTAGCTGTAGGTTTTTAATTGAGTACCCAAAACCAATCTGTAAAACCAATCTGTGGGTTAATTTGACCATTGGAAAAAGAGCTACTGCGTAAATAATGAAATGTGGGTTTGACTGAATTGAACCCTACAATGACAGTCTCAATCTTACATTCCCTCTTATTTGTGTTTCAGTGGTGCAGAGAGAGAGGAGCTGCTGCTTGAGGTAGGTAGGTAGGTGTAGAGATTAAAGTGACTAGGATTATGCCCCCAAATGTCACCTTACAGTTTAATACTTTATTTTCACAGCAGGGGACACCCTGCGGAGACAGCTGGGGGATTTAATAAACCTCTGGAATCAAGGCATTAGAGATGGAGAGACGGCTGCTTCCCAAGTGGCGCCCTATTCCCTAAAAAGTCTGGTCAAAAGGATTGCTTTTTTGCTACTCCAGCACTGCTACTGCTAGTACACTGCTACTGCTAGTACACTGCTACTGCTAGTACACTGCTACTGCTAGTACACTGCTACTGCTAGTACACTGCTACTGCTAGTACACTGCTACTGCTAGTATACTGCTACTGCTAGTACACTGCTACTGCTAGTACACTGCTACTGCTAGTACACTGCTACTGCTAGTACACTGCTACTGCTAGTACACTGCTACTGCTAGTATACTGCTACTGCTAGTACACTGCTACTGCTAGTATACTGCTACTGCTAGTACACTGCTACTGCTAGTATACTGCTACTGCTAGTACACTGCTACTGCTAGTACACTGCTACTGCTAGTACACTGCTACTGCTAGTACACTGCTACTGCTAGTATACTGCTACTGCTAGTACACTGCTACTGCTAGTACACTGCTACTGCTAATATACTGCTAGTACACTGCTACTGCTAGTACACTGCTACTGCTAGTATACTGCTACTGCTAGTACACTGCTACTGCTAGTACACTGCTACTGCTAATATACTGCTAGTACACTGCTACTGCTAGTATACTGCTACTGCTAGTACACTGCTACTGCTAGTACACTGCTACTGCTAGTATACTGCTACTGCTAGTACACTGCTACTGCTAGTATACTGCCACTGCTAGTACACTGCTACTGCTAGTATACTGCTACTGCTAGTACACTGCTACTGCTAGTATACTGCTACTGCTAGTACACTGCTACTGCTAGTACACTGCTACTGCTAGTACACTGCTACTGCTAGTACACTGCTACTGCTAGTACACTGCTACTGCTAGTATACTGCCACTGCTAGTACACTGCTACTGCTAGTACACTGCTACTGCTAGTACACTGCTACTGCTAGTATACTGCTACTGCTAGTACACTGCTACTGCTAGTACACTGCTACTGCTAATATACTGCTACTGCTAGTACACTGCTACTGCTAGTATACTGCTACTGCTAGTACACTGCTACTGCTAGTATACTGCTACTGCTAGTATACTGCTACTGCTAGTACACTGCTACTGCTAGTGCTAGTTTACTGCTACTGCTAGTACACTGCTACTGCTAGTACACTGCTACTGCTAGTGCTAGTTTACTGCTACTGCTAGTACACTGCTACTGCTAATATACTGCTAGTACACTGCTACTGCTAGTGCTAGTTTACTGCTACTGCTAGTACACTGCTACTGCTAGTACACTGCTACTGCTAGTATACTGCTACTGCTAGTACACTGCTACTGCTAGTACACTGCTACTGCTAGTACACTGCTACTGCTAGTACACTGCTACTGCTAGTACACTGCTACTGCTAGTACACTGCTACTGCTAGTATACTGCTACTGCTAGTACACTGCTACTGCTAGTATACTGCTACTGCTAGTATACTGCTACTGCTAGTACACTGCTACTGCTAGTGCTAGTTTACTGCTACTGCTAGTACACTGCTACTGCTAATATACTGCTAGTACACTGCTACTGCTAGTGCTAGTTTACTGCTACTGCTAGTACACTGCTACTGCTAATATACTGCTAGTACACTGCTACTGCTAGTGCTAGTTTACTGCTACTGCTAGTACACTGCTACTGCTAGTACACTGCTACTGCTAGTATACTGCTACTGCTAGTACACTGCTACTGCTAGTACACTGCTACTGCTAGTACACTGCTACTGCTAGTACACTGCTACTGCTAGTATACTGCCACTGCTAGTACACTGCTACTGCTAGTATACTGCTACTGCTAGTACACTGCTACTGCTAGTATACTGCTACTGCTAGTACAATGCTACTGCTAGTACACTGCTACTGCTAGTATACTGCTACTGCTAGTACACTGCTACTGCTAGTATACTGCCACTGCTAGTACACTGCTACTGCTAGTATACTGCTACTGCTAGTACACTGCTACTGCTAGTATACTGCTACTGCTAGTACACTGCTACTGCTAGTATACTGCTACTGCTAGTACAATGCTACTGCTAGTACACTGCTACTGCTAGTATACTGCTACTGCTAGTACACTGCTACTGCTAGTATACTGCCACTGCTAGTACACTGCTACTGCTAGTACACTGCTACTGCTAGCGCACTGCTACTGCTAGTATACTGCTACTAGCAAAATGTACTTTCTATGCCTTTGATATGTGGTTGTCCCACCTAGCTACAGTTGTCCACCTAGCTACAGTTGTCCCACCTAACTACAGTTGTCCCACCTAGCTACAGTTGTCCACTTAGCTACAGTTGTCCCACCTAGCTACAGTTGTCCCACCTAGCTACAGTTGTCCCACCTAGCTACAGTTGTCCACCTAGCTACAGTTGTCCCACCTAGCTACAGTTGTCCCCCTAGCTACAGTTGTCCCACCTAGCTACAGTTGTCCCACCTAGCTACAGTTGTCCCACCTAGCTACATTTGTCCACCTAGCTACAGTTGTCCCACCTAGCTACAGTTGTCCACCTAGCTACAGTTGTCCACCTAGCTACAGTTGTCCCACCTAGCTACAGTTGTCCCACCTAGCTACAGTTGTCCCACCTAGCTACAGTTGTCCACCTAGCTACAGTTGTCCCACCTAGCTACAGTTGTCCACCTAGCTACAGTTGTCCCACCTAGCTACAGTTGTCCCACCTAGCTACAGTTGTCCACCTAGCTACAGTTGTCCGCCTAGCTACAGTTGTCCACCTAGCTACAGTTGTCCACCTTGTAAACTTGTATGCAGCTGCTACATTATCATTTTTCGACAGCAACAGCGGGTGGTTATCAACGGGGAGTCTGGGTATCAACGGGGAGTCTGGGTATCAACGGGGATTCTGGGTAGAGAGATCCATCAGCTTGGCTCACTGTGGGGCTGAACAGTTTTAACAGTATCAGAATGGTAGGTTAGACTGGGGTTTTAACAGTATCAGAATGGTAGGGTAGAATGGGGTTTTAACAGTATCAGAATGGTAGGGTAGACTGGGGTTTTTACTGTATCAGAATGGTAGGGTAGACTGGGGTTTTAACAGTATCAGAATGGTAGGGTAGACTGGGGTTTTAACAGTATCAGAATGGTAGGGTAGACTGGGGTTTTAACAGTATCAGAATGGTAGGGTAGACTGGGGTTTTAACAGTATCAGAATGGTAGGGTAGACTGGGGTTTTAACAGTATCAGAATGGTAGGGTAGACTGGGGTTTTAACAGTATCAGAATGGTAGGGTAGACTGGGGTATTTACAGTATCAGAATGGCAGGGTAGACTGGGGTTTTACTGTATCAGAATGGTAGGGTAGACTGTGGTTTTTACAGTATCAGAATGGTAGGGTAGACTGGGGTTTTAAAAACAGTATCAGAAAGGTAGGGTAGACTGGGGTATTAACAGTATCAGAATGGTAGGGTAGACTGGGGTTTTAAAAACAGTATCAGAAAGGTAGGGTAGACTGGGGTATTAACAGTATCAGAATGGTAGGGTAGACTGGGGTTTTAACAGTATCAGAATGGTAGGGTAGACTGGGGTTTTAACAGTATCAGAATGGTAGGGTAGACTGGGGTTTTAACAGTATCAGAATGGTAGGGTAGACTGGTGTTTTACAGTATCAGAATGGTAGGGTAGACTGTTTTTTTAACGGTATCAGAATGGCAGGGTAGACTGGGGTTTTACAGAATCAGAATGGTAGGGTAGACTGGGGTTTTTACTGTATCAGAATGGTAGGGTAGACTGGGGTTTTAACAGTATCAGAAAGGTAGGGTAGACTGGGGTTTTAACAGTATCAGAAAGGTAGGGTAGACTGGGGTTTTAACAGTATCAGAATGGTAGGGTAGACTGGGGTTTTAACAGTATCAGAATGGTAGGGTAGACTGGGGTTTTACTGTATCAGAATGGTAGGGTAGACTAGGGTTTTAACAGTATCAGAATGGAAGGGTAGACTGGGGTTTTACTGTATCAGAATGGTAGGGTAGACTGGGGTTTTAACAGTATCAGAAAGGTAGGGTAGACTGGGGTTTTACTGTATCAGAATGGTAGGGTAGACGGGTTTTTACTGTATCAGAAAGGTAGGGTAGACTGGGGTTTTAACAGTATCAGAAAGGTAGGGTAGACTGGGGTTTTAACAGTATCAGAAAGGTAGGATAGACTGGGGTTTTAACAGTATCAGAAAGGTAGGGTAGACTGGGGTTTTAACAGTATCAGAATGGTAGGGTAGACTGGGGTTTTAACAGTATCAGAATGGTAGGGTAGACTGGGGTTTTAACTGTATCAGAATGGTAGGGTAGACAGGGGTTTTAACTGTATCAGAATGGTAGGGTAGATTGGGGTTTTTAGTGTTTCAGAAAGGTAGGGTAGACTGGGGTTTTAACAGTATCAGAATGGTAGGGTAGACTGGGGTTTTTACTGTTTCAGAAAGGTAGCGTAGACTGGGGTTTTAACAGTATCAGAATGGTAGGGTAGACTGGGGTTTTAAAAACAGTATCAGAAAGGTAGGGTAGACTGGGGTATTAACAGTATCAGAATGGTAGGGTAGACTGGGGTTTTAACAGTATCAGAATGGTAGGGTAGACTGGGGTTTTAAAAACAGTATCAGAAAGGTAGGGTAGACTGGGGTATTAACAGTATCAGAATGGTAGGGTAGACTGGGGTTTTAAAAACAGTATCAGAAAGGTAGGGTAGACTGGGGTATTAACAGTATCAGAATGGTAGGGTAGACTGGGGTTTTAACAGTATCAGAATGGTAGGATAGACTGGGGTTTTACAGTATCAGAAAGGTAGGGTAGACTGGGGTTTTACTGTATCAGAATGGTAGGGTAGACGGGTTTTTACTGTATCAGAAAGGTAGGGTAGACTGGGGTTTTTACTGTATCAGAATGGTAGGGTAGACTGGGGTTTTTACTGACTGACTGACTGTTGGCTAGTCAATAGGGCATACTGACTGACTGTTGCCTCGTCAATAGGGCATATTGACTGACTGTTGGCTCGTCAATAGGGCATATTGACTGACTGTTGGCTCGTCCAGAGGGCATACTGACTGACTGTTGCCTCATCCAGAGGGCATACTGACTGACTGTTGCCTCGTCAATAGGGCATACTGACTGACTGTTGGCTCGTCCAGAGGGCATACTGACTGACTGTTGGCTCGTCCAGAGGGGATACTGACTATTTGAATGTAGGCTCGTCCAAAGGACATACTGACTGACTGACGGCTTCTCCTTCACCCAAATCCAGACAGCTGATGTTCTGAAAGAGCTGCAAAATCTGGACCCCTACAAATCAGCCGGGCTAGGCAATGGACCCTCTCTTTCTAAAATTATCTGCTGAAATTGTTGCAACCCCTATTACTAGCCTGTTCAACCTCTCTTTCGTGTCGTCTGAGATCCCCAAAGATTGGAAAGCAGCTGCGGTCATCCCCCTCTTCAAAGGGGGAGACACTCTAGACCAGGGGTGTCAAACATACGGCCCGCGGGCCGGAACCGGCCCCCAAGGAGGTTCGATCAGGCCCGCAGGATAATTTGAAAGTGGAAAAAATGCATAAAAGACATGGAATTAATATTTTTAATTCGCTGCAATTCATGGATTATCCGCTAAGAGGCGCACTCTTTCCATCAGAGTAGAAGACAAGCCGCATCACTGAGACAGACTGAAAACAGCAGACGGTATCAATGCGCCATCTGCTGCTTGTTACGACGTTGTTAATACCTTGGTCTCTACCTCTCCGCTACACCCTCATTAGCCAAAATGTCGTTATCCAAACGGAGAAGGTAGATAAGGAGTGTAGAATTTTCAAAGAAAAATGGACCACGTCCTATTTATTTACAGAGATGCACGGAAAACCTTCGTGCTTGGTGTGTTTGCAACAAGTTTCGGTATTGAAGGAATATAATATTCGACGCCACTACGAGACTCATCACAGCGAAAAATATGACGGCTTGCAAGGACAACTGAGAAGAGATAAGATTAACGAATTGCTGGCGGGTCTGAGGAAACAGCAGTCAACTTTCATCCAGAGCCGAGAAGTCAGTGAAGCAGCGGTAAAAGCCAGCTACCTAATTGCTAGCGAAATAGCATTAGCATCGAAGCCGTATTCCGACGGTGACTTTGTTAAACGATGCATGATGAAGGCGGCTGAACTTGTATGTCCCGAGAAGCGACAAGCTTTTGCCAATATTAGCCTGACGAGGAACACTATAGTAGAGAGGATTTCGGAACTATCGGCAGATTTAGACAGTCAATTGAAACAGAGAGTCAAGTCATTTATTGCATTTTCCGTGGCAATTGACGAGAGCACAGACGTGGCCCAACTGGCCATATTTATTCGAGGAGTTGATGAGACATTGACTGTTACTGAAGAGTTTCTTGAGTTGGTGCCAATGATGGACACCACAACAGCCGAGGACATTTTCGGCTCTGTCGTTGCTGCATTGAACAGAGTTGGAGTGGACTGGTCCCGCGCTGTCAGCCTGGCTACAGACGGCGCGCCATCCATGGTCGGAAAGAAAGCAGGTGTCGCGACAAAGTTCAAAGACAAAGTACAAGCCCTTAATGGAGGAGATCGTTTCTGGACATTTCACTGTATTTTGCACCAGGAGGCATTGTGTTGCAAGTCGCTGAAAATGGACCACGTCATGGAGGTGGTTGTTCGCACTGTAAATTTCATCCGGTCCAGAGGTCTGAACCATCGTCAGTTTGACAAACTTCTCAGCGACAGCAACATTACCCACAGCCTGCCATACCACACTGAAGTGAGATGGTTAAGCCAAGGCGCTGTGCTGAGGCATTTCTTTGATCTACGAGAGGAAATCGGACAGTTCATGGAGAAAAAAGGAAAACCGGTGTTGGAATTACAATCTCAGGAATGGCTACGGGACCTTGCATTCTTGGTTGATATTACTGAACACTTGAACAATCTGAACAAAATGTTGCAAGGCCGCAAAAAAGTTGTCACACAGTTTTCTGACAACATACATGCATTTAAGTTGAAGCTGACTTTGTGGGAGATGCAACTGGCAAATGGCAACCCTGCTCATTTCCCCTGTCTGAGAGATGTGTGTGTGACCAGACCTGATGCGGACATGAAACGGTACAAAGACAAAATTGCAGGACTACTGCGGGAGTTTGAGAAACGTTTTCAGGTATTTGGTGAACTTGAGACAGAATTTTCAGTTTTTCGCTCACCTTTCACAGTTAAAGCTTCTGATCTGCCGGTCGAAATTCAGCTAGAGATAATTGATTTGCAGTGTGATGCAGATTTGAAGGGCAAATTTGCCTCTGTAGGTCTGGACAGATTTTATCAGTATCTACTACCAGGGTACCCCAAATTAACAGCCCTGGCTGCTAAAATTTTGTGCATGTTTGGGACAACCTACCTTTGTGAACAAATTTTCTCAGTGATGAATATCAATAAAACAAAAATGCGTTCAAGGCTCACAAACAAGCACTTAAATGACATTCTGAAAGTGACAGCTAGTCAGGACATGACACCTGGTGTTGATGCACTTGTGTAACGGATGTGAAATGGCTAGCTAGTTAGCGGGTACGCGCTAGTAGCATTTCAATCAGTTACGTCACTTGCTCTGAGACTTAAGTAGTGTTGCCCCTTGCTTTGCAAGGGCCGTGGCTTTTGTGGAGCGATGGGTAACGCTGCTTCGTGGGCGACCGTTGTCGATGTGTGCAGAGGGTCCCTGGTTCGCGCCCGTGTCGGGGCGAGGGGATGGTTTAAAGTTATACTGTTACATTGATGCTGTTGACCCGGATCACTGGTTGCTGCGGAAAAGGAGGAGGTTGAAAGGGGGGTGAGTGTAACGGATGTGAAATGGCTAGCTAGTTAGCGGGTACGCGCTAGTAGCATTTCAATCAGTTACGTCACTTGCTCTGAGACTAAAGTAGTGTTGCCCCTTGCTTTGCAAGGGCCGTGGCTTTTGTGGAGCGATGGGTAACGCTGCTTCGTGGGCGACCGTTGTCGATGTGTGCAGAGGGTCCCTGGTTCGCGCCCGGGTCGGGGCGAGGGGACGGTTTAAAGTTATACTGTTACACTTGTACAGGCCAAAAGATGCCAAGTTTCAGGAACAAATACAAGTCCAGACTAGACTAACACCTTTAAAATGCTGCCTTAGATACTGTTTGCATTGAAAGAATACAGCTCTGTGAAGATGAATCCTTACTGTGGTGATTTAAAAAATGTGCACTTTAATGTTAGTCAGCAGCTTCAAAACAAAAGTTGTGTGATGGAATTCTACTGTTCATACAACTCCATAAATTTTCAGTATGTATTGTATGTGTATGTATGTTTCATGTATGAAGTTTACAGATTTACAGGACAGGCGAACACTTTCTTCATTACACATTTAAAATCACTCTCCTTAGTTTGTAAGGTGTACGCAGGGATTACATTTAGATTTTATATGCGTATGTGTAAGTGGTTTAAAAATTCCTTTCTTTAAAAGTCTCATTTAATCTTAAAGTGCATTACTATATTTTTCAGTACCAATTAAAGTTTTGTGCCTTTGTACAATCAGTGGGATCAGTTGCAATGCATATTTGTGAATGATAAAAGTAAATTGCACATTTGTCTAAGGAAATATGAGGTGTTTCATGAAATGTTTTGTAAAAGGATAGTTCATTAAATTTCAATATTTTCCTAATGTTCTTGTGCTTCTTTACACCAAAACAAAGGAAAGACATGATATTTTGGTTATTTATAGCAGAGTATGGTATAATTTTAATGGTCCGACCCACTTGACAACTCCCTAGGCCGTATGTGGCCCACGATGCGAAATGAGTTTGACACCCCTGCTCTAGACCCAAACTGTTATAAGACCTATATCCATCCTGCCCTGCCTTTCTAAAATCTTCAAAAGCCAAGTTAACAAACATATAACCGACCATTTCGAATCCCACCGTACCTTCTCCGCTATGCAATCTGGTTTCCGAGCTGGTCATGGGTGCACCTCAGCCATGTTCAAGGTACTAAACGATAACATAACCTCCATCGATAAGAGACATTACTGTGCAGCCGTCTTCATCGACCTGGCCAAGGCTTTTGACTCTGTCAATCACCGCATTCTTATCGGCAGACTCAACAGCCTTGGTTTCTCAAATGATTGCCTCGCCTGGTTCACCAACTACTTCTCAGATAGAGTTCAGTGTGTCAAATCGGAGGGCCTGTTGTCCGGACCTCTGGCAGTCTCTATGGGGGTGCCACAGGGTTCAATTCTCGGGCCGACTCTCTTCTCTGTATACATCAATGATGTTGCTCTTGCTGCTGATATTTCTCTGATCCACCTCTACGCAGACGACACCATTCTGTATACTTCTGGCCCTTCTTTGGACACTGTGTTAACAAACCTCCAAACGAGCTTCAATGCCATACAACACTCCTTCCGTGGCCTCCAACTGCTTTTAAATCCAAGTAAAACTAAATGCATGCTGTTCAACCGATCGCTGCCCGCACCTGCCCCCCTGTCCAGCATCACTACTCTGGACGGTTCTGACTTAGAATATGTGGACAACTACAAATACCTAGGTGTCTGGTTAGACTGTAAACTCTCCTTCCAGACTCATATTAAACATCTCCAATCCAAATTAAATCAAGAATCGGCTTCTTATTTTGCAACAAAGCCTCCTTCTCTCATACTGCCAAACATACCCTCGTAAAATTGACTATCCTACCGATCCTTGTCATGACGTGGCCCTCTTTGGGCATAGCGAGTACCATCCCACTCTCTCTCACCACCTCTCGCTTCCTCCTACAGCCAGGTTTTGTTGTCTCAGGTCATAAATTCCTGGAGGAGACTCTCTCCCCCCCGGCCATGCAGTATAGAGAGAGATTTTCACAGGAGAACAAAGGAACTTCTTCTACATCACAGAACTTGAGAACTGAACAATGTCCATGTTTTTTGGAGAATGTGTAAACGGTCGGTGGAGAAGCCAGCTACGACCCGGTCTGTTTTGTTTCATATTTGTGACCTCATGAAAGCCACATGACTGTTTATACAGGAGCCTCCGTCCCAGAAGAAAAGTGCTTTAAATATCCCACGTTAATTTATGCAGCTTAAGAAACAATGTTTATGAAATCAATAACTTGCTAGTAACAGATGACATTCATATTCTGACAATCTCTGAAACTCACTTAGATAATACCTTTAATGATACAGTGGTAGTAATACATGGTTATAACATCTACAGAAAATATAGAAATGCCAAAGGTGGAGGTGTTGCTGTTTATATTCAGGACCACATTAAATATTAGAGAGGATCTCATGTTAAATACTGTTGAAGTAATATGTCTACAGGTTCATCTGCCTCACCTAAAGCCCATTCTGGTGGGAAGCTGCTACAGGCCACCAAGTGTTAACAGTCAGTATCTGGATAACATGTGTGAAATGCTTGATAATGTATGGGATATCAACAGAGAGGTTTATTTTCTGGGTGATTTAAATATTGACTGGCTTTCATCAAGCTGGCCACTCAATAAAAAGCTTCAAACTGTAACCAGTGCCTCCAACCTGGTTCAGGTTATCAGTCAACCTACCAGGGTAGTTACAAACAGCACATGAATGAAATCCTCAACATACATTGATCACATCTTTACTAATGCTGCAGAAACGTGCTTGAAAGCAGTATCCAGATCCATCAGGTTTTTCTTTATTTCTACTATTTTCTACATTGTAGAATAATAGTGAAGACATCAAAACTATGAAATAACACATATGGAATCATGTAGTAACCAAAGAAGTGTTAAACAAATCAGAATATATTTTATATTTGAGATTCTTCAAATAGACACCCTTTTCCTTGATGACAGCTTTGCACACTCTAGGCATTCTCTCAACCAGCTTCATGAGATAGTCACCTGGTATGCAGTTCAATTTACAGGTGTGCCTGTTTGGGATAGGGGGCAGCATTTTCACTTTTGGATGAATTGCGTGCCCAAACTGAACTGCCTCCTAGTCTGTCCCAGATGCGAATATATGCATATTATTAGTAGTGTCATGACGTTGGGTTGGGGGTAGGTTTACGACAGTCATAAATACCTCTCTCCCCACTATAACTGATGTGACATAAGGAAACCCATGGGTTAACATAGAGATTCTGGGTAACATCAGAAGTTGGGGGAAATGAACTATATTCTGGTAATTCGACCAACTGTACATATGCGGTGGTACTTAAGGTATATTATGTCAGTTCGGTTGCCCTCTGACACATTCTCATCAATGATAGAATGACATAAACGCTACTGTGAAAAGTCTAAACGTCAGAGCTATCGGATTCACATGGAATTGTTGTTTAATTCAAATGTTTGAATATGACATTGTTTGTGAAGAGGTGAAATGTAATTTTACCTTCCAAATGAGAGATCTGTGTTTTCATAAATTTGGCTTCTGCTCAACCAGTGGTCCGCCCCTGTGAAGAGACCTGGGTAATAGACTTTTCAGACACACCCCTCTCCCTCCACTATATAAAGCCAGAGACAAGAATATAACTTCCTGTTCCGGGTACTCTAGGATGACGATCCAGTGTCAGAATGGTTCAGATAATAACTATAGATGAAGGCAACATCAGCATGGACTTTGATTGTGAATGAGACATTCTTCAAAGGATAGAGGACTCGGGCCATCTACCACCAACCTACTGAAGCGCAGCTCAGAGTAAATATTGATTGCATTTTCCTCTTCAAATGGGCGGTAATTTAGAATGCATAAGATACTGTATTTACGATAGCACAGCTCGCCTATGTTCCAGTCTCCCGCTCTTTCACTAGGACTCAGCCCCTTCCCTTTGTGTAACAAGCTGTCATATCGATTCTGCCCGCTAGGGACGTTTTCTGTATGACGTAATTTGTGATCAAGTTATGATTTAATTGTGTATGTGTGTTTCTGTGTGATTAGTTAGGTATTTAGTAAATAAATAATTAAACCCAATTTTGTATTGCTGATTCAACTTGTTAGCCAGGATTCTTGCAGATAATCAAGGACTTACAACTTTCAGATGAGACTGAATGTAATGACGATTAATGTGACTGCTATTTAGTAAAATATTACTAAATCTTTAAGAGTTTATTCGAAAGATAACAGCTCTATAAATATTCTTTCGTGGTGTCCCTCTCTAGTTAATTAATATTTACATGATTAGTTCAATCAGGTAATATTAGTTACGGAGAAATTATTTTATAGAATAGCATGTCATAGCAGTTAATCTGGCATAGTCAAAGACACGACAGTAGTATTGGATAGAAAACACTCTGACGTTTACAAAACTGTTTGAATGATGTCTGTGAGTATAACAGAACGCATATGGCGGACAAAAACCTGAGAAGAAATCCAAACAGGAAGTGAGAAATCGATTTTCAAAACAGTGCCAATTGAATTACCTGTTAGTTATGGATGTGCATGCACTTCCTAGGGCTTCCACTAGATGTCACCGTCTTTAGATACTGGTTTTAGGATTCTACTATAAAGGAGGGGCTAATAGAAGCTCTTTTACTGAGTGGTCTGGCAGAGAGCCTCGGGCTCATGATGCGCGGTCACGAGAGAGTATGCTCTAGTTCCATTCTTCAGACAATGAAATTCTCCGGTTGGATCCTTATTGATGATTAAAAGTTAATTTGTGGAATTTCTTTCCTTCTTAGTGCATTTGAGCCAATCAGTTGTGTTGTGACAAGGTAGGGGGGGTATACAGAAGATAGGCCTATTTGGTAAAAGACCAAGTCCATATTATGGCAAGAACAGCTCAAATAAGCAAAGAGAAACGACAGTCCATCATTACTTTAAGACATGAAGGTCAGTCAATACGGAAAATTTCAGTCGCAGTCGCAAAAACCATCAAGCGCTGTGATGAAACTGGCTCTAATGAGGACCGCCACAGGAAAGGAAGACCCAGAGTTACCTCTGCTGGAGAGGATAAGTTCATTAGAGGTACTAGCCTCAGAAACTGCAGCCCAAATAAATGCTTCAAAGAGTTCAAGTAACAGACACATCTCAACATCAACTGTTCAGGGGAGACTGTGTGAATCAGGTCTTCATGGTCGATTTGCTGCAAAGAAACCACTACTAAAGGACACCAATAAGAAGAAGAGACTTGCTTGGGCCAAGAAACACGAGCAATGGACATTAGACTGGTGGAAATCTGTCAATTTTTGGTTCCAACTGCCGTGTCTTTGTGAGATGAGGTGTGGGTGAACGGAGGATCTCTGCATGTGTATTTCCCACCGTGAAGCATGGAGGAGGAGGTGTGATGGTGTGGGGGTACTTTGCTGGTGACACTGTCTGTGATTTATTTTTATTTAGAATTCAAGACACACTTAAACAGCATGGCTACCACAGCCTCCTATCCCTGTTAAACAGCCACATATCCAGCCTCCTATCCCTGTTAAACAGCCACATATCCAGCCTCATATCCCTGTTAAACAGCCACATAACCAGCCTCCTATCCCCGTTAAACAGCCACATATCCAGCCTCATATCCCTGTTAAACAGCCACATATCCAGCCTCCTAGCCCTGTTAAACAGCCACATATCCAGCCTCCTATCCCTGTTAAATAGCCACATATCCAGCCTCCTATCCCTGTTAAACAGCCACATATCCAGCCTCCTATCCCTGTTAAACAGCCACATATCCAGCCTCCTATCCCTGTTAAACAGCCACATAACCAGCCTCCTATCCCCGTTAAACAGCCACATATTCAGCCTCCTATCCCCGTTAAACAGCCACATATCCAGCCTCCTATCCCTGTTAAACAGCCACATATCCAGCCTCCTATGCCTGTTAAACAGCCACATATCCAGCCTCCTATCCCTGTTAAACAGCCACATATCCAGCCTCCTATGCCTGTTAAACAGCCACATATCCAGCCTCATATCCCTGTTAAACAGCCACATATCCAGCCTCCTATCCCTGTTAAACAGCCACATATCCAGCCTCCTAGCCCTGTTAAACAGCCACATATCCAGCCTCCTATCCCTGTTGAACAGCCACATATCCAGCCTCCTATCCCTGTTAAACAGCCACATATCCAGCCTCCTATCCCTGTTAAACAGCCACATATCCAGCCTCCTATCCCTGTTAAACAGCCACATATCCAGCCTCCTATCCCTGTTGAACAGCCACATATCCAGCCTCCTATCCCTGTTAAACAGCCATATATCCAACCTCATATCCCGGTTAAACAGCCACATAACCAGCCTCCTATCCCCGTTAAACAGCCACATATCCAGCCTCATATCCCTGTTAAACAGCCACATATCCAGCCTCCTAGCCCTGTTAAACAGCCACATATCCAGCCTCCTATCCCTGTTAAATAGCCACATATCCAGCCTCCTATCCCTGTTAAACAGCCACATATCCAGCCTCCTATCCCTGTTAAACAGCCACATATCCAGCCTCCTATCCCTGTTAAACAGCCACATAACCAGCCTCCTATCCCCGTTAAACAGCCACATATTCAGCCTCCTATCCCCGTTAAACAGCCACATATCCAGCCTCCTATCCCTGTTAAACAGCCACATATCCAGCCTCCTATGCCTGTTAAACAGCCACATATCCAGCCTCCTATCCCTGTTAAACAGCCACATATCCAGCCTCCTATGCCTGTTAAACAGCCACATATCCAGCCTCATATCCCTGTTAAACAGCCACATATCCAGCCTCCTATCCCTGTTAAACAGCCACATATCCAGCCTCCTAGCCCTGTTAAACAGCCACATATCCAGCCTCCTATCCCTGTTGAACAGCCACATATCCAGCCTCCTATCCCTGTTAAACAGCCACATATCCAGCCTCCTATCCCTGTTAAACAGCCACATATCCAGCCTCCTATCCCTGTTAAACAGCCACATATCCAGCCTCCTATCCCTGTTGAACAGCCACATATCCAGCCTCCTATCCCTGTTAAACAGCCATATATCCAACCTCATATCCCGGTTAAACAGCCACATATCCAGCCTCATATCCCTGTTAAACAGCCACATATCCAGCCTCCTATCCCTGTTAAACAGCCACATATCCAGCCTCCTATCCCTGTTAAACAGCCACATATCCAGCCTCCTATCCCTGTTAAACAGCCACATATCCAGCCTCCTATCCCTGTTGAACAGCCACATATCCAGCCTCATATCCCTGTTAAACAGCCACATATCCAGCCTCTTATCCCTGTTAAACAGCTAAATATCCAGCCTCATATCCCGGTTAAACAGCCACATATCCAGCCTCTTATCCCCGTTAAACAGCCACATATTCAGCCTCCTATCCCCGTTAAACAGCCACATATCCAGCCTCCTATCCCTGTTAAACAGCCACATATCCAGCCTCCTATGCCTGTTAAACAGCCACATATCCAGCCTCCTATCCCTGTTAAACAGCCACATATCCAGCCTCCTATCCCTGTTGAACAGCCACATATCCAGCCTCCTATCCCTGTTAAACAGCCATATATCCAACCTCATATCCCGGTTAAACAGCCACATATCCAGCCTCATATCCCTGTTAAACAGCCACATATCCAGCCTCCTATCCCTGTTAAACAGCCACATATCCAGCCTCCTATCCCTGTTAAACAGCCACATATCCAGCCTCCTATCCCTGTTAAACAGCCACATATCCAGCCTCCTATCCCTGTTAAACAGCCACATATCCAGCCTCCTATCCCTGTTAAATAGCCACATATCCAGCCTCCTATCCCTGTTAAACAGCCACATATCCAGCCTCCTATCCCTGTTAAACAGCCACATATCCAGCCTCCTATCCCTGTTAAACAGCCACATAACCAGCCTCCTATCCCCGTTAAACAGCCACATATTCAGCCTCCTATCCCCGTTAAACAGCCACATATCCAGCCTCCTATCCCTGTTAAACAGCCACATATCCAGCCTCCTATGCCTGTTAAACAGCCACATATCCAGCCTCCTATCCCTGTTAAACAGCCACATATCCAGCCTCCTATGCCTGTTAAACAGCCACATATCCAGCCTCATATCCCTGTTAAACAGCCACATATCCAGCCTCCTATCCCTGTTAAACAGCCACATATCCAGCCTCCTAGCCCTGTTAAACAGCCACATATCCAGCCTCCTATCCCTGTTGAACAGCCACATATCCAGCCTCCTATCCCTGTTAAACAGCCACATATCCAGCCTCCTATCCCTGTTAAACAGCCACATATCCAGCCTCCTATCCCTGTTAAACAGCCACATATCCAGCCTCCTATCCCTGTTGAACAGCCACATATCCAGCCTCCTATCCCTGTTAAACAGCCATATATCCAACCTCATATCCCGGTTAAACAG
>NC_074690.1:5253739-5303739 GCF_029448725.1 Salvelinus fontinalis
CCACAAAGAGTTTGAAGAAGGATGTAAGGCAACTTGTAAGGGCCCTTATGATGGGAAATGGAGAAGACAATGGTCGGCTTTGGGCCAGAGGATGATGACTTTATGACTGAACTGATCAACAACTATGGAGTGGGAGAATATCGCCTGGGCAACGACTTCCTCGGTTTGACTCTGCAGTCTAGCCAGGCTGTCAGCAATGCTAAGCGGCTTGGTTGGCCCCTCAATGAGGTTGGAAAGGTCCTCTATCCGGCTGAGGCCCCAGGAGGTTATCGCTTCTACCCAGTTGACAAAGAACAGCCTCCAAATGATCCTGTACAGAAGGTGAGTCCGGCAGGGTCTGACCTGCAGAAATCAATACACTGCTGCTCCTTCCTTCTGGGGACGAAGGTGAAAGAGCGCAATGAGGAGAAGAATACTGTGCTGAGGGGATTCACAGACAGTGTAAACTACAGCTTCACAACATTGTTGGGACAGTAGATCATGGGACAGCCTTCGGGACGATAGCATTCTCCTGTCCACGTGAGCAGTTGGCAGATCTTGAAGCCTTGATGACAAAGGGAAACGACAACATCCTTACTACCTTGGTTTGCCTGGACACCCTTCGGAAGGCTTGGTTAGCCTGGACACCCCTGGGAAGGCTTGGTTAGCCTGGACACCCTTGGGAAGGCTTGGTTAGCCTGGACACCCCTGGGAAGGCTTGGTTAGCTTGGACACCCTTGGGAAGGCTTGGTTAGCCTGGACACCCCTGGGAAGGCTTGGTTAGCCTGGACACCCCTGGGAAGGCTACCTTGGTTAGCCTGGACACCCCTGGGAAGGCTACCTTGGTTAGCCTGGACACCCCTGGGAAGGCTACCTTGGTTAGCCTGGACACCCCTGGGAATGCTTGGTTAGCCTGGACACCCCTGGGAAGGCTACCTTGGTTAGCCTGGACACCTCTGGGAAGGCTACCATGGTTAGCCTGGACACCCCTGGGAAGGCTTGGTTAGCCTGGACACCTCTGGGAAGGCTACCATGGTTAGCCTGGACACCCCTGGGAAGGCTTGGTTAGCCTGGACACCCCTGGGAAGGCTACCTTGGTTAGCCTGGACACCCCTGGGAAGGCTACCTTGGTTAGCCTGGACACCCCTGGGAAGGCTTGGTTAGCCTGGACACCCCTGGGAAGGCTTGGTTAGCTTGGACTCCCCTGGGAAGGCTACCTTGGCTAGCCTGGACACCCCTGGGAAGGCTACCTTGGTAGCCTGGACACCCTGGGAAGGCTACCTTGGTTAGCCTGGACACCCCTGGGAATGCTTGGTTAGCCTGGACACCCCTGGGAAGGCTTGATTAGCCTGGACACCCCTGGGAAGGCTACCTTGGTTAGCCTGGACACCCCTGGGAAGACTTGGTTAGCCTGGACACCCCTGGGAAGGCTTGGTTAGCTTGGACTCCCCTGGGAAGGCTACCTTGGCTAGCCTGGACACCCCTGGGAAGGCTACCTTGGTTAGCCTGGACTCCCCTGGGAAGGCTACCTTGGTTAGCCTGGACTCCCCTGGGAAGGCTACCTTGGTTAGCCTGGACACCCCTGGGAAGGCTACCTTGGTTAGCCTGGACACCCCTGGGAAGGCTTGGTTAGCCTGGACACCCCTGGGAAGGCTTGGTTAGCTTGGACTCCCCTGGGAAGGCTACCTTGGCTAGCCTGGACACCCCTGGGAAGGCTACCTTGGTAGCCTGGACACCCTGGGAAGGCTACCTTGGTTAGCCTGGACACCCCTGGGAATGCTTGGTTAGCCTGGACACCCCTGGGAAGGCTTGATTAGCCTGGACACCCCTGGGAAGGCTACCTTGGTTAGCCTGGACACCCCTGGGAAGACTTGGTTAGCCTGGACACCCCTGGGAAGGCTTGGTTAGCTTGGACTCCCCTGGGAAGGCTACCTTGGCTAGCCTGGACACCCCTGGGAAGGCTACCTTGGTTAGCCTGGACTCCCCTGGGAAGGCTACCTTGGTTAGCCTGGACTCCCCTGGGAAGGCTACCTTGGTTAGCCTGGACACCCCTGGGAAGGCTACCTTGGTTAGCCTGGACACCCCTGGGAAGGCTACCTTGGTTAGCCTGGACACCCCTGGGAAGGCTTGGTTAGCCTGGACACCCCTGGGAAGGCTTGGTTGGCCTGGACACCCCTGGGAAGGCTTGGTTAGCCTGGACACCCCTGGGAAGGCTTGGTTAGCCTGGACACCCCTGGGAAGGCTACCTTGGTTAGCCTGGACACCCCTGGGAAGGCTTGGTTAGCCTGGACACCCCTGGGAAGGCTTGGTTAGCCTGGACACCCCTGGGAAGGCTTGGTTAGCCTGGACACCCCTGGGAAGGCTACCTTGGTTAGCCTGGACACCCCTGGGAAGACTTGGTTAGCCTGGACACCCCTTGGAAGGCTTGGTTAGCTTGGACTCCCCTGGGAAGGCTACCTTGGCTAGCCTGGACACCCCTGGGAAGGCTTGGTTAGCCTGTACACCCCTGGGAAGGCTACCTTGGTTAGCCTGGACACCCCTGGGAAGGCTTGGTTAGCCTGGACACCCCTGGGAAGGCTTGGTTAGCCTGGACACCCCTGGGAAGGCTTGGTTAGCCTGGACACCCCTGGGAAGGCTTGGTTAGCCTGGACACCCCTGGGAAGGCTACAGTAGAAGTGGTCATTTGGGTTGATTCAGATGTCCATGAGATCTGCTTTGTTCTTTGAGTGTTTAATGTGTTGTGGGTTCCCAGACCCAATAATGGTTATTTAAAACTCAAACTCTGTCTGTCTGTCTGTCTGTCTGTCTGTCTGTCGTTACATTCAGCGAGGTCTCAAATGGCCCTGGGCCCTGGTCTAAAGGGAATAGGGGGCCATTTTGGACGCAGCCATGAGAGTGAGTCAGTGAGTTGGAATGGAACTCTGGCCTTTTATCCCAACACAAGGCAAGACCTGATTGGAAATCAATGCAGACTCATCTACTCACTCTCTGCAGTCCCTTCGGCATACCCCATTTCCTCCTCTTCCTCTTCCTCCTCCTCTTCAACCTAGCAGAGAGAGAGAATGATTTTCAATAAAATTAAACATTAATTTACAAAACAAATCTGGCGTTATGTTCACATTTGACAAACTAGCTGTGTTTTGACAAACGTTTTACAACAAAAGTGCTGATGATATGACGATTTAATAAAACATGCTAATCTGACTCAGACAGACAGACAGACAGACAGACAGACAGACACAGAGAGAGAGTGAGACAGACAGACAGACAGGCAGACAGACAGGCAGAAAGAGAGACAGACAGACAGACAGACAGACAGACAGACAGACAGACAGACATGGTTCAGGTCTCCTCAGCTAGTTTTTAGCTGTGTCGTGATCAGGGCTATTTGACCCTCTCAAGGTTTATTCATGCACGTTTCTTCACGTTACTGGTTTGAACGTTCTGTTGAGGACTGGTGCCTGACTGATAGCTCTACTCAATGCATTCTCAATGGGCGCTGATGAAGATTTTGTCTAAAGTGCATTTTAATGGCTTGGAAACACGATGACATTTCGAAAGGAGGCAAATAATCAATAGGAAAACCTTTTGTTGTCATTGTGATGTCTCCAAATTGACTTTAGATGCAGTATAACATTTAGCTAGCTAGCCAACATTGAAGGGACCAGACCACATTTTAGCTAGCTAACGTTAGCTTTGCTAGCTATTTTTGATTAGCTTTGCTAGCTAATGGCAACATTGAAGGGACATGACCACATTTTAGCTAGCTAACGTTTGCTAGCTAATGGCAACATTGAAGGAACATGACTGCATTTTAGCTAGCTAACGTTAGCTTTGCTAGCTAATGGCAACATTGAATGGACATGACCACATTTTAGGTAGCTAAAGTTAGCTTTGCTAGCTAATGGCAACATTGCCATCTCTCTAAAATGTAATTTGACGACATCATACAAATGTATTGCCTACTTTAGCAATGTCATCGTATTTCCAGGCCACTAATGTTGAAGAAACAGTCATTAGCCCCCAGAATGACTGGGCATGAATAGCCTTTTGGTCAGTAGCCTGTAACCAGTAGCCTTTTGGTCAGTAGCCAGTAACAAGTAGTCTTTTGGTCAGTAGTATTTTGGTCAGTAGCCAGTAACCAGTAGTATTTTGGTCAGTAGCCAGTAACCAGTAGTATTTTGGTCAGTAGCCAGTAACCAGTAGTCTTTTGGTCAGTAGCCTTTTGGTCAGTAGCCTTTTGGTCAGTAGCCAGTAACCAGTAGTCTTTTGGTCAGTAGCCAGTAACAAGTAGTCTTTTGGTCAGTAGTATTTTGGCTAGTAGCCAGTAACCAGTAGTATTTTGGTCAGTAGCCAGTAACCAGTAGCCCTTTGGTCAGTAGCCAGTAACCAGTAGTATTTTGGTCAGTAGCCAGTAACCAGTAGTCTTTTGGTCAGTAGCCAGTAACCAGTAGTCTTTTGGGCACCACTATGGTGTACGTCTTTTGAGAACGTTCATAACAATGGCTTGACGCGACCGAGTGACGGAGGTACAACCCATAAATAGACCATATAGCGTAATGAGACTACAGGAAGGTGCATTGGTGAAAGAGGAGTTTAATTGGGTTTCAGTGGGAGTGGGTGTGGTGGTGAGGGGGTAGGGTGGATGTGTGTGAAATCGACTGGGGTGCCAACGATGAGCCAGTTTGTCACGTAAGCCCACCAGCCGGTCTGATGACTCAGAGAGAGGGAGGGAGGGAGGGAGGGAGGGAGGGAGGGAGGGAGAGAAAGAAAGAAAGAGAGCGAGAAAGAGAAAGAGAAAGAGAGCGAGAAAGAGAGAGAGAGAGAGAGAGAGAGAGAGAGAGAGAGAGAGAGAGAGAGAGAGAGAGAGAGAGAGAGAGAGAGAGAGAGAGAGAGAGAGAATATTACATTATTCAGCTAGAGTAGCTCTCTCCCTACCTCTAGAGGGCTTCACAACCAGCCAGGTCACTCGTGATACAAGTCAGTATTCGACGTACATCCATGAGGACGTCGGCAGATTAAGTGGAAAGCAGCCACAAAGGGCAACAGTGAGCACTGTTACCTTAAGCAACTGCCTCCAAATGCAGGGAGGGAGGGAGGGAGGGAGGGAGGGAGGGAGGGAGGGAGGGAAGGAAGGAAGGAAGGAAGGAAGGAAGGAAAGAAAGAAAGAAAGAAAGAAAGAAAGAAAGAAAGAAAGAAAGAGAGAGAGAGCTTCCTTCACAGTAAGAATCAGGTACACAGTATACACAAAAAGACAACATACATTCAAATGAAAACATCAACCAGTTCACACACAAACCAACCAGTTCATACAGAAACCAACCAGTTCATACACAAACCAACCAGTTCATACACAAACCAGCCCGTTCATACACAAACCAACCAGTTCATACAGAAACCAACCAGTTCATACACAAACCAACCAGTTCATACACAAACCAACCAGTTCATACAGAAACCAACCAGTTCATACACAAACCAACCAGTTCATACAGAAACCAACCAGTTCATACACACACCAACCAGTTCATAGAGAAACCAACCAGTTCATACACAAACCAACCAGTTCATACACAAACCAACCAGTTCATACACAAACCAACCAGTTCATACACAAACCAACCAATTCATACACAAACCAACCAGTTCATACACAAAACAACCAGTTCACACACAAACCAACCAGTTCATACACAAACCAACCAGTTCATACACAAACCAACCAGTTCACACACAAACCAACCAGTTAATAAACAAACCAACCAGTTCACACACAAACCAACCAGTTCATACACAAACCAACCAGTTCATACACAAACCAACCAGTTCACACACAAACCAACCAGTTCATACACAAACCAACCAGTTCATTAACAAACCAACCAGTTCATACAGAAACCAACCAGTTCATACACAAACCAACCAGTTCATACACAAACCAGCCCGTTCATACAGAAACCAACCAGTTCATACAGAAACCAACCAGTTCATACACAAACCAACCAGTTCATACACAAACCAACCAGTTCATACAGAAACCAACCAGTTCATACACAAACCAACCAGTTCATACACAAACCAACCAGTTCATACACAAACCAACCAGTTCATACAAAAACCAACCAGTTCATACACAAACCAACCAGTTCATACACAAACCAACCAGTTCATACACAAACCAACCAGTTCATACACAAACCAACCAGTTCATACAGAAACCAACCAGTACATACAGAAACCAACCAGTTCATACACAAACCAACCAGTTCATACACAAACCAACCAGTTCATACACAAACCAACCAGTTCATACACAAACCAACCAGTTCATACACAAACCAACCAGTTCATACACAAACCAGCCCGTTCATACAGAAACCAACCAGTTCAAACACACACCAACCAGTTCATACAGAAACCAACCAGTTCATACAGAAACCAACCAGTTCATACACAAACCAACCAGTTCATACACAAACCAACCAGTTCATACACAAACCAACCAGTTCATACACAAACCAACCAGTTCATACACAAACCAACCAGTTCATACACAAACCAACCAGTTCATACACAAACCAACCAGTTCACACACAAACCAACCAGTTCACACACAAACCAACCAGTTCATACACAAACCAACCAGTTCATACACAAACCAACCAGTTCATACACAAACCAACCAATTCATACACAAACCAACCAGTTCATACACAAACCAACCAATTCATACACAAAACAACCAGTTCATACACAAACCAACCAATTCATACACAAACCAACCAGTTCATACACAAAACAACCAGTTCACACACAAACCAACCAGTTCATACACAAACCAACCAGTTCATACACAAACCAACCAGTTCACACACAAACCAACCAGTTAATAAACAAACCAACCAGTTCACACACAAACCAACCAGTTCATACACAAACCGACCAGTTCATACACAAACCAACCAGTTCACACACAAACCAACCAGTTCATACACAAACCAACCAGTTCATTAACAAACCAACCAGTTCACACACAAACCAACCAGTTCATACACAAACCAACCAGTTCATACACAAACCAACCAGTTCATACACAAACCAACCAGTTCACACACAAACCAACCAATTCATACACAAACCAACCAGTTCATACACAAAACAACCAGTTCACACACAAACCAACCAGTTCATACACAAACCAACCAGTTCATACACAAACCAACCAGTTCACACACAAACCAACCAGTTAATAAACAAACCAACCAGTTCACACACAAACCAACCAGTTCATACACAAACCAACCAGTTCATACACAAACCAACCAGTTCACACACAAACCAACCAGTTCATACACAAACCAACCAGTTCATTAACAAACCAACCAGTTCACACACAAACCAACCAGTTCATACACAAACCAACCAGTTCCTACACAAACCAACCAGTTCATACACAAACCAACCAGTTCATACACAAACCAACCAGTTCATACACAAACCAACCAGTTCATACACAAACCAGCCAGTTCATACACAAACCAACCAGTTCATACACAAACCAACCAGTTCATACACAAACAAACCAGTTCATACACAAACCAGCCCGTTCATACACAATCCAACCAGTTCATACACAAACCAACCAGTTCATACACAAACCAGCCAGTTCATACACAAACCAACCAGTTCATACACAAACCAACCAGTTCATACACAAACCAACCAGTTCATACACAGACCAACCAGTTCATACACAAACCAACCAGTTCATACACAGACCAACCAGTTCACACACAAACCAACCAGTTCATACACAAACCAACCAGTTCATACACAAACCAACCAGTTCATACACACCAACCAGTTCATACACAAACCAACCAGTTCATACAGAAACCAACCAGTTAATACACAAACCAACCAGTTCATACACAGACCAACCAGTTCATACACAAACCAACCAGTTCATACACAGACCAACCAGTTCATACCCAAACCAACCAGTTCATACACAGACCAACCAGTTCACACACAAACCAACCAGTTCATACACAAACCAACCAGTTCATACACAAACCAACCAGTTCATACACACCAACCAGTTCATACACAAACCAACCAGTTCATACAGAAACCAACCAGTTCATACACAGACCAACCAGTTCATACACAAACCAACCAGTTCACACACAAACCAACCAGTTCATACACAAACCAACCAGTTCATACACAAACCAACCAGTTCATACACAAACCAACCAGTTCATACACAAACCAACCAGTTCATACACAAACCAACCAGTTCATACACAAACCAACCAGTTCACACAGAAACCAACCAGTTCTTACACAAACCAACCAGTTCATACACAAACCAACCAGTTCATACACAAACCAACCAATTCATACACAAACCAACCAGTTCATACACAAACCAACCAATTCATACACAAAACAACCAGTTCATACACAAACCAACCAATTCATACACAAACCAACCAGTTCATACACAAAACAACCAGTTCACACACAAACCAACCAGTTCATACACAAACCAACCAGTTCATACACAAACCAACCAGTTCACACACAAACCAACCAGTTAATAAACAAACCAACCAGTTCACACACAAACCAACCAGTTCATACACAAACCAACCAGTTCATACACAAACCAACCAGTTCACACACAAACCAACCAGTTCATACACAAACCAACCAGTTCATTAACAAACCAACCAGTTCACACACAAACCAACCAGTTCATACACAAACCAACCAGTTCCTACACAAACCAACCAGTTCATACACAAACCAACCAGTTCATACACAAACCAACCAGTTCATACACAAACCAACCAGTTCATACACAAACCAGCCAGTACATACACAAACCAACCAGTTCATACACAAACCAACCAGTTCATACACAAACCAACCAGTTCATACACAAACCAGCCCGTTCATACACAATCCAACCAGTTCATACACAAACCAACCAGTTCATACACAAACCAGCCAGTTCCTACACAAACCAACCAGTTCATACACAAACCAACCAGTTCATACACAAACCAACCAGTTCATACACAGACCAACCAGTTCCTACACAAACCAACCAGTTCATACACAGACCAACCAGTTCACACACAAACCAACCAGTTCATACACAAACCAACCAGTTCATACACAAACCAACCAGTTCATACACACCAACCAGTTCATACACAAACCAACCAGTTCATACAGAAACCAACCAGTTAATACACAAACCAACCAGTTCATACACAGACCAACCAGTTCATACACAAACCAACCAGTTCATACACAGACCAACCAGTTCATACCCAAACCAACCAGTTCATACACAGACCAACCAGTTCATACACAAACCAACCAGTTCACACACAAACCAACCAGTTCATACACAAACCAACCAGTTCCTACACAAACCAACCAGTTCATACACAAACCAACCAGTTCATACACAAACCAACCAGTTCATACACAAACCAACCAGTTCATACACAAACCAGCCAGTTCATACACAAACCAACCAGTTCATACACAAACCAACCAGTTCATACACAAACAAACCAGTTCATACACAAACCAGCCCGTTCATACACAATCCAACCAGTTCATACACAAACCAACCAGTTCATACACAAACCAGCCCGTTCATACACAATCCAACCAGTTCATACACAAACCAACCAGTTCATACACAAACCAGCCAGTTCACACACAAACCAACCAGTTCATACACAAACCAACCAGTTCATACACAAACCAACCAGTTCATACACAAACCAACCAATTCATACACAAACCAACCAGTTCATACACAAACCAACCAATTCATACACAAAACAACCAGTTCATACACAAACCAACCAATTCATACACAAACCAACCAGTTCATACACAAAACAACCAGTTCACACACAAACCAACCAGTTCATACACAAACCAACCAGTTCATACACAAACCAACCAGTTCACACACAAACCAACCAGTTAATAAACAAACCAACCAGTTCACACACAAACCAACCAGTTCATACACAAACCGACCAGTTCATACACAAACCAACCAGTTCACACACAAACCAACCAGTTCATACACAAACCAACCAGTTCATTAACAAACCAACCAGTTCACACACAAACCAACCAGTTCATACACAAACCAACCAGTTCATACACAAACCAACCAGTTCATACACAAACCAACCAGTTCACACACAAACCAACCAATTCATACACAAACCAACCAGTTCATACACAAAACAACCAGTTCACACACAAACCAACCAGTTCATACACAAACCAACCAGTTCATACACAAACCAACCAGTTCACACACAAACCAACCAGTTAATAAACAAACCAACCAGTTCACACACAAACCAACCAGTTCATACACAAACCAACCAGTTCATACACAAACCAACCAGTTCACACACAAACCAACCAGTTCATACACAAACCAACCAGTTCATTAACAAACCAACCAGTTCACACACAAACCAACCAGTTCATACACAAACCAACCAGTTCCTACACAAACCAACCAGTTCATACACAAACCAACCAGTTCATACACAAACCAACCAGTTCATACACAAACCAACCAGTTCATACACAAACCAGCCAGTTCATACACAAACCAACCAGTTCATACACAAACCAACCAGTTCATACACAAACAAACCAGTTCATACACAAACCAGCCCGTTCATACACAATCCAACCAGTTCATACACAAACCAACCAGTTCATACACAAACCAGCCAGTTCATACACAAACCAACCAGTTCATACACAAACCAACCAGTTCATACACAAACCAACCAGTTCATGCACAGACCAACCAGTTCATACACAAACCAACCAGTTCATACACAGACCAACCAGTTCACACACAAACCAACCAGTTCATACACAAACCAACCAGTTCATACACAAACCAACCAGTTCATACACACCAACCAGTTCATACACAAACCAACCAGTTCATACAGAAACCAACCAGTTAATACACAAACCAACCAGTTCATACACAGACCAACCAGTTCATACACAAACCAACCAGTTCATACACAGACCAACCAGTTCATACCCAAACCAACCAGTTCATACACAGACCAACCAGTTCACACACAAACCAACCAGTTCATACACAAACCAACCAGTTCATACACAAACCAACCAGTTCATACACACCAACCAGTTCATACACAAACCAACCAGTTCATACACAAACCAGCCCGTTCATACACAATCCAACCAGTTCATACACAAACCAACCAGTTCATACACAAACCAGCCAGTTCCTACACAAACCAACCAGTTCATACACAAACCAACCAGTTCATACACAAACCAACCAGTTCATACACAGACCAACCAGTTCCTACACAAACCAACCAGTTCATACACAGACCAACCAGTTCACACACAAACCAACCAGTTCATACACAAACCAACCAGTTCATACACAAACCAACCAGTTCATACACACCAACCAGTTCATACACAAACCAACCAGTTCATACAGAAACCAACCAGTTAATACACAAACCAACCAGTTCATACACAGACCAACCAGTTCATACACAAACCAACCAGTTCATACACAGACCAACCAGTTCATACCCAAACCAACCAGTTCATACACAGACCAACCAGTTCATACACAAACCAACCAGTTCACACACAAACCAACCAGTTCATACACAAACCAACCAGTTCCTACACAAACCAACCAGTTCATACACAAACCAACCAGTTCATACACAAACCAACCAGTTCATACACAAACCAACCAGTTCATACACAAACCAGCCAGTTCATACACAAACCAACCAGTTCATACACAAACCAACCAGTTCATACACAAACAAACCAGTTCATACACAAACCAGCCCGTTCATACACAATCCAACCAGTTCATACACAAACCAACCAGTTCATACACAAACCAGCCCGTTCATACACAATCCAACCAGTTCATACACAAACCAACCAGTTCATACACAAACCAGCCAGTTCACACACAAACCAACCAGTTCATACACAAACCAACCAGTTCATACACAAACCAACCAGTTCATACACAAACCAACCAATTCATACACAAACCAACCAGTTCATACACAAACCAACCAATTCATACACAAAACAACCAGTTCATACACAAACCAACCAATTCATACACAAACCAACCAGTTCATACACAAAACAACCAGTTCACACACAAACCAACCAGTTCATACACAAACCAACCAGTTCATACACAAACCAACCAGTTCACACACAAACCAACCAGTTAATAAACAAACCAACCAGTTCACACACAAACCAACCAGTTCATACACAAACCGACCAGTTCATACACAAACCAACCAGTTCACACACAAACCAACCAGTTCATACACAAACCAACCAGTTCATTAACAAACCAACCAGTTCACACACAAACCAACCAGTTCATACACAAACCAACCAGTTCATACACAAACCAACCAGTTCATACACAAACCAACCAGTTCACACACAAACCAACCAATTCATACACAAACCAACCAGTTCATACACAAAACAACCAGTTCACACACAAACCAACCAGTTCATACACAAACCAACCAGTTCATACACAAACCAACCAGTTCACACACAAACCAACCAGTTAATAAACAAACCAACCAGTTCACACACAAACCAACCAGTTCATACACAAACCAACCAGTTCATACACAAACCAACCAGTTCACACACAAACCAACCAGTTCATACACAAACCAACCAGTTCATTAACAAACCAACCAGTTCACACACAAACCAACCAGTTCATACACAAACCAACCAGTTCCTACACAAACCAACCAGTTCATACACAAACCAACCAGTTCATACACAAACCAACCAGTTCATACACAAACCAACCAGTTCATACACAAACCAGCCAGTTCATACACAAACCAACCAGTTCATACACAAACCAACCAGTTCATACACAAACAAACCAGTTCATACACAAACCAGCCCGTTCATACACAATCCAACCAGTTCATACACAAACCAACCAGTTCATACACAAACCAGCCAGTTCATACACAAACCAACCAGTTCATACACAAACCAACCAGTTCATACACAAACCAACCAGTTCATGCACAGACCAACCAGTTCATACACAAACCAACCAGTTCATACACAGACCAACCAGTTCACACACAAACCAACCAGTTCATACACAAACCAACCAGTTCATACACAAACCAACCAGTTCATACACACCAACCAGTTCATACACAAACCAACCAGTTCATACAGAAACCAACCAGTTAATACACAAACCAACCAGTTCATACACAGACCAACCAGTTCATACACAAACCAACCAGTTCATACACAGACCAACCAGTTCATACCCAAACCAACCAGTTCATACACAGACCAACCAGTTCACACACAAACCAACCAGTTCATACACAAACCAACCAGTTCATACACAAACCAACCAGTTCATACACACCAACCAGTTCATACACAAACCAACCAGTTCATACAGAAACCAACCAGTTCATACACAGACCAACCAGTTCATACACAAACCAACCAGTTCACACACAAACCAACCAGTTCATACACAAACCAACCAGTTCATACACAAACCAACCAGTTCATACACAAACCAACCAGTTCATACACAAACCAACCAGTTCATACACAAACCAACCAGTTCATACACAAACCAACCAGTTCACACAGAAACCAACCAGTTCTTACACAAACCAACCAGTTCATACACAAACCAACCAGTTCATACACAAACCAACCAATTCATACACAAACCAACCAGTTCATACACAAACCAACCAATTCATACACAAAACAACCAGTTCATACACAAACCAACCAATTCATACACAAACCAACCAGTTCATACACAAAACAACCAGTTCACACACAAACCAACCAGTTCATACACAAACCAACCAGTTCATACAC
Organism: Salvelinus fontinalis; assembly: GCF_029448725.1. NCBI lineage: Eukaryota > Metazoa > Chordata > Actinopteri > Salmoniformes > Salmonidae > Salvelinus > Salvelinus fontinalis. The sequence continues at coordinate 5,267,738 of NC_074690.1, forward strand.
AAACCAACCAGTTCACACACAAACCAACCAGTTAATAAACAAACCAACCAGTTCACACACAAACCAACCAGTTCATACACAAACCAACCAGTTCATACACAAACCAACCAGTTCACACACAAACCAACCAGTTCATACACAAACCAACCAGTTCATTAACAAACCAACCAGTTCACACACAAACCAACCAGTTCATACACAAACCAACCAGTTCCTACACAAACCAACCAGTTCATACACAAACCAACCAGTTCATACACAAACCAACCAGTTCATACACAAACCAACCAGTTCATACACAAACCAGCCAGTACATACACAAACCAACCAGTTCATACACAAACCAACCAGTTCATACACAAACCAACCAGTTCATACACAAACCAGCCCGTTCATACACAATCCAACCAGTTCATACACAAACCAACCAGTTCATACACAAACCAGCCAGTTCCTACACAAACCAACCAGTTCATACACAAACCAACCAGTTCATACACAAACCAACCAGTTCATACACAGACCAACCAGTTCCTACACAAACCAACCAGTTCATACACAGACCAACCAGTTCACACACAAACCAACCAGTTCATACACAAACCAACCAGTTCATACACAAACCAACCAGTTCATACACACCAACCAGTTCATACACAAACCAACCAGTTCATACAGAAACCAACCAGTTAATACACAAACCAACCAGTTCATACACAGACCAACCAGTTCATACACAAACCAACCAGTTCATACACAGACCAACCAGTTCATACCCAAACCAACCAGTTCATACACAGACCAACCAGTTCATACACAAACCAACCAGTTCACACACAAACCAACCAGTTCATACACAAACCAACCAGTTCATACACAAACCAACCAGTTCATACACACCAACCAGTTCATACACAAACCAACCAGTTCATACAGAAACCAACCAGTTCATACAGAAACCAACCAGTTCATACACAAACCAACCAGTTCATACACAAACCAACCAGTTCATACACAAACCAACCAGTTCATACACAAACCAACCAGTTCATACACAAACCAGCCCGTTCAAACACACACCAACCAGTTCATACAGAAACCAACCAGTTCATACAGACACCAACCAGTTCATACACAAACCAACCAGTTCACACACTGTAGCATGACAATGTGAACACGATTGGTCGACAGTCTGCCGGGTGGGACGTTATACGGTCCTTCATTCATTGGAGTCCTATCTCATTTCTCGAATATCTCTGGCAACGGCACAATGCAATGCACCCTGGACTGAAGAAGTAGACAAAGAAGGGAAAATTCTGCTAGACCCTCTGTTAAATTACACATTTCCTAGAGTAGAAATATCGCAAAAATATGATCAATGGCTCATTTTTATGAGCCATTGCCATCTTTATGAGTTATATCATTGACCAGTATTTCAAATAGTATCATAGACGTATTCTATGGCAGGGCCTTACCCCAAATCTACAGGACCGGTCAAAAGGGTTACAACACCTACTCATTCAAGGGTTGTTCTTTATTTGTACTATTTTCTACATTGTAGAATAATAGTGAAGACATCAAAACTATGAAATAACACATATGGAATCATGTAGTAACCAAAAAAGTGCATTTGCAAAAACCATCAAGCGCTATGATGAAACTAGCTCTAATGAGGACCGCCACAGGAAAGGAAGACCCAGAGTTACCTCTGCTGCTGAGGATACGTTCATTAGAGTTACCAGCCTCACAAATTGCAGCCCAAATAAATGCTTCACAGAGTTCAAGTAACAGACACATCTCAACATCAACTGTTCAGAGGAGACTGCGTGAATCAGGCCTTCCGTCACGTTCCTGACCTGTTTTTCCTTTTTCTTGTGTTTATTTAGTTGGTCAGGGCGTGAGTTGGGGTGGGTTGTCGAGGTGTTATTTTCTATGTTGGGTTGTTTGTGTTCGGCCGGGTATGATTCTCAATCAGAGACAGCTGTTAATCGTTGTCCCTGATTGAGAATCATACTTAGGCAGCCTGTGATTCATGTGGTGGCTGTGGGTGGTTGTATCGCGTGTCTGCATTCGTGCCACACGGGACTGTTTGTCAATTGTTTCATGGTGTTCTTTTGTTTCGTGTTCAGTTTCGATTTAATAAATAATCATGGACACTAATCACTCCGCATATTGGTCTGATCCTTCTCGCCTCTCCTCCTTGAGGATTACGACGATCGTTACAGAACCACCCACATTTTTAGGACCAAGCGGAGTGGAGAAGGGAGGCGACAGCAGTGGGAGAAAACCCAGGACTCCTGGACTTGGGAGGAGATCCTGGACGGCAAAGGACCCTGGGCTCAGCCAGGGGAATATCGCCGTCCCAAGGCGGAGCTGGAGGCAGCGAAGGCAGAGAGGCGCTGGTATGAGGAGGCAGCGCGGCGACGCGGTTGGGAGCCCGAGAGTTAGACCCAAAAATTTCTTGGGGGGGGGGGGGGCACACGAGGAGTGTGGCAAAGCCGGGTAGGAGACCTGAGCCAACTCCCCGTGCTTACCGTGGAGTGAGAGAGCGTCGTACTGGTCAGACACCGTGTTATGCGGTAAAGCGCACGGTGTCCCCAGTACGCGTGCTTAGCCCAGTGCGGGCTATTCCACCTCGCCGCACTGGTAGGGCTAGGTTGGGCATCGAGCCGGATGTCATGAAACCGGCCCAACGCATCTGGCCTCCAGTGCGTCTCCTCGGGCCGGCATACATGGCACCAGCCTTACAGAGGGTGTCCCCGGTTCGCCAGCATAGCCCAGTGCGGGATATTCCACCTCGCCGCACTGGCAAGGCTACGGGGACCATTCAACCTGGTAGGGTTGGGGAGGCTCGGTGCTCAAGAGCGCGTGTCCTCCTTCACAGTCCGGTATACCCGGTGCCCCCTCCACGTACCAGTCCACCGGTGGCAGCCCCCCGCACCAGGCTGTCTCTCCGGATTCTCTCTCCAGCTGCTCCCACCTATCCAGCGCTGTCAGAGCCTTCCTCCTCTCCAGCGCAGCCAGTGCCTATACCACGCACCAGGTCTACAGTGCGTCTCAGCCGGCCAGAGTCTGCCGTCTGCCCAGCGCTGTTTGAACTGCCTGCCTGCCCAGCGCTGTCCGTCTGTTATGAGCCGTCCAGCCAGGACCAGCCAGAACCGTCCAGCCAGGACCAGCCAGAGCCGTCCAGCCAGGAGCCGCCAGAGCCGTCCAGCCAGGAGCCGCCAGAGCCGTCCAGCCAGGAGCCGCCAGAGCCGTCCAGCCAGGAGCCGCCAGAGCGGCTAATATGGAGGGTGGTCATTTTGAATAGGCTACGAAAGCGGGTAGTGACTAATGTGGGGTGGGGACCACGACCAGCGCCAAAGCCGCCACCATGGACAGACGCCCACCCAGACCCTCCCCTAGACTTTATGCTAGCCAGGATCCGCCCCTCATTCCTGTGTTGCCCCTCAGTCCGGTGTTGCCCCTTAATCTAATGGGGGTTATATGGAGGGTGGTCATTTTATATGGAGGGTGGTCATTTTGAATAGGCTACGAAAGCGGGTAGTGACTAATGTGGGGTGGGGACCACGATCAGCGCCAGAGCCGCCACCGTGGACAGACGCCCACCCAGACCCTCCCCTAGACTTTGTGCTGGTGCGCCCGGAGTTCGCACCTTAAGGGGGGGGTTATGTCACGTTCCTGACCTGTTTTTCCTTTTTCTTGTGTTTATTTAGTTGGTCAGGGCGTGAGTTGGGGTGGGTTGTCGAGGTGGGTTTTTCGTGTTGGGTTGATTGTGTTTGGCCTGGTATGATTCTCAATCAGAGACAGCTGTTAATCGTTGTCCCTGATTGAGAATCATAATTAGGCAGCCTGTGATTCATGTGATGGCTGTGGGTGGTTGTATCGCGTGTCTGCATTCGTGCCACACGGGACTGTTTGTCAATTGTTTCATGGTGTTCTTTTGTTTCGTGTTCAGTTTCGATTTAATAAATAATCATGGACACTAATCACTCCGCATATTGGTCTGATCCTTCTCGCCTCTCCTCCTCGTCCGAGGAGGAGGATTACGACGATCGTTACACCTTCATGGTTGAATTGCTGCAAAGAAACCACTACTAAAGGACACCAATAAGAAGAAGAGCTTTTCTTGGGCCAAGAAAAATGAGCAATGGACCAGACCCCTGGAAATCTGTCCTTTCGTCTAATGAGCCCAAATTTAGATTTTTTGGTTCCAACCGCTGTGTCTTTGTGAGACGCAGAGTAGGTGAACGGATCTCCGCATCTGTGGTTCCCACCGTGAAGCATGGAGGAGGAGGTGTGATGGTGTGGGGGTGCTTTGCTGGTGAAACTGTCTGTGATTTATTTAGAATTCAAGATACACCTAACCAGCATGTCTACCACAGCATTCTGCAGCAATACGCCATCCCATCTGGCTCTTAGTGGGACTATCATTTGTTTTTCAACAGGAAAATGACCAAACACACCTCCAGGTTGTGTAAGGGCTATTTGACTAAGGAGAGTGATGGAGTGCTGTATCAGATGGCCTGGCCTCCACAATCCCCCGACCTCAGCCCAATTGAGATGGTTTGGGATGAGTTGGACCGCAGAATGAAGGAAAAACAGCCAACAAGTGCTCAGCATATGTGGGAACTCCTTCAAGACGGTTTTAAAAGCATTCCAGGTGAAGCTGGTTGAGAGAATGCCAACGAGTGTGCAAAGCTGTCAGCAAAGCAAAGGGTGGCTACTTTGGAAAATATTAAATATATTTAGATTTGTTTAACACTTTTTTGGTTACTACATTATTTCATATGTGTTATTTCATAGTTTTGATGTCTTCACTATTATTCTACAATGTAGAAAATAGTTGAAAAAAATAAAACCCCTTGAATTAGTGGGTGTGTCCAAACTTTTGACTTTTAACTATATCTCTTTAATGCTAAGTGCCAAGCAGAGACACACACAGTCTTTGGTATGACTCGGCCAGGGATCAAACTCCCAACCTCAGGGCAGACACTCAAACCACAAAACCACTAAGTCGGTCGCCTTATGTAGTTAAGCCTGGAATCAATCAGAACGTTCCGGATTGCGTTATAGAAATGTAAAGGTTAAAACATATGCGGCGTTTACCGTAAACGCCGTCTCTGCAAGCGCGGGCTCACCGCCTTTCAATTTCAATCACTCAGTAACGCTGAACTTCTGCGACACGAATTGACCAGAGTTGGCCGCCATCCACATAGTAGATGTTTTGTTTGGCGACGTTGGAGGTGTAACGGTATGAGCGGTGTCACAAACTACTCCCTTCTTTATCATCCCTACTGGGTTAGACGTTCATAGCAGTGTAGTACACTATAGTAGTTTAGTACACTATAGTAGTTTAGTACACTATAGTAGTTTAGTACACTATAGTAGTTTAGTACACTATAGTAGTTTAGTACACTATAGCAGTTTAGTACACTATAGTAGTTTAGTACACTATAGTAGTTTAGTACACTATAGTAGTTTAGTACACTATAGTAGTTTAGTACACTATAGTAGTTTAGTACACTATAGTAGTTTAGTACACTATAGTAGTTTAGTACACTATAGTAGTTTAGTACACTATAGCAGTTTAGTACACTATAGTAGTTTAGTACACTATAGTAGTTTAGTACACTATAGTAGTTTAGTACACTATAGTAGTTTAGTACACTATAGTAGTTTAGTACACTATAGCAGTTTAGTGTACTATAACAGTTTTGTACACTATAGTAGTTTAGTACACTATAAAAGTTTAGTACACTATAACAGTGTAGTACACTATAGTAGTTTAGTACACTATAGTAGTTTAGTACACTATAACAGTTTAGTACACTATAGTAGTTTAGTACACTATAATAGTTTAGTACACTATAGTAGTTTAGTACACTATAGTAGTACACTATAACAGTTTAGTACACTATAGCAGAGGTCTATAGTTATGACACTGAGGGGAGATGCTGCTGAGGATTTGAAGACTGTGAGGAAGTGAAGACTGTGAGGAAGTGAAGACTGTGAGGAAGTGAAGACTGTGAGGAAGTGAAGACTGAGAGAAAGTGAAGACTGAGAGAAAGTGAAGACTGATAGGAAGTGAAGACTGAGAGGAAGTGAAGACTGTGGGGAAGTGAAGACTGAGAGGAAGTGAAGACTGAGGAAGTGAAGACTGAGAAGAAGTGAATACCGAGAGGAAGTGAAGACTGAGAGGAAGTGAAGTCTGTGAGGAAGTGAAGACTGTGAGGAAGTGAAGACTGAGAGGAAGTGAAGACTGAGAGGAAGTGAAGACTGAGAGGAAGGGACGACTGTGAGGAAGTGAAGACTGAGGAAGTGAAGACTGAGAGGAAGTGAAGTCTGTGAGGAAGTGAAGTCTGTGAGGAAGTGAAGACTGTGAGGAAGTGAAGACTGTGAGGAAGTGAAGACTGTGAGGAAGTGAAGACTGTGAGGAAGTGAAGACTGAGTGGAAGTGAATACTGAGAGGAAGTGAAGCCTGAGAGGAAGTGAAGACTGTGAGGAAGTGAAGACTGTGAGGAAGTGAAGACTGAGAGGAAGTGAAGACTGAGAGGAAGTGAAGACTGTGAGGAAGTGAATTCTGAGAGGAAGTGAAGACTGAGCGGAAGTGAAGACTGTGAGGAAGTGAAGACTGAGAGGAAGTGAAGACTGAGCGGAAGTGAAGACTGCGAGGAAGTGAAGACTGAGCGGAAGTGAAGACTGTGAGGAAGTGAAGACTGTGAGGAAGTGAATTCTGAGAGGAAGTGAAGACTGAGAGGAAGTGAAGACTGAGAGGAAGTGAAGACTGTCGTCCTCCAGCTAACATTAGAGCTTAAGACAATGACTCCGAGTTCATCCCAATCGGCACCATATTCCCTATATAGTGCACTACTTTAACCGGGGTCACTAGGGAATAGGTTGCCAACTGATTGGCTTCTCCCCCTTCTACCGGCATCAGACAATGACTCTAAATATGATTCATTCTTTCAAATTCCTCCACGGCAGCCGCCGCTCTGTCTATCCCTTTTTTCAAAAGGTAAATTGAACATTTGCATTAATTCATGAAAATAATTCTGCATAAATCATATTACATCTACGGGGGGGAATGGAACGTGGAGGATGAGGAGGATGTTCTGCTTCGTAATGACGTCGGAGCTCCAAATACCGATGTGACATTTGATTACAGATAAAAACAGCCTTAGTAATGTCATGTTGACTATATGTGTAAGAGCTGTCGCTCTCCTCATCCTCGGAAGAGGTGAGGAGAGAAGGATCTTCTGACCAAAATGCGGAGTCCGGGAAATATGCCATCTTTATTTATTAATAACGATGAAGATGGTAACACGAAACAAAACAAAACACTTTCAAAACTACAAAATAACAAAACGACGTAGAACGAAAACCTGAACATAAACTTACATAACTGAAACGTAAACTCACGAACAGGCAACAGACGACATCGAAACAAAACGAACAGCCAAACAGTCCCGTTTGTGAATATACATCGAATAACGACACGAAGACATCACAGGAGACAATCACCCACAAACACACAGTGATAATGCCCTACCTAAATATGACTCTTGATTAGAGGAAAATGCAAACCACCTGCCTCTAATCAAGAGCCATACCAGGCAAACCAAAACCAACATAGAAACGAATAACATAGACTGCCCACCCAAAACACATGCCCTGACCATAAACACATAAAAACAACATAAAACAGGTCAGGACTGTTACAGTACCCCCCCCTCAAGATGCGCACGCCGGGCGCACAAGCACAAAGTCCAGGGGAGGGTCCGGGTGGGCAGTTGACCACGGTGGTGGTTCCGGCTCAGGACGCTGTCCCCTTACCACCTTAGTCACTCCCCTCTTCTGTCTACCCCTTCTAATGACCACCCTAAAACCACTTTCCCCTAAATAAACGGCCAACACCAGAACAAGGGGCAGCACCGGGACAAGGGGCAGCACCGGGACAAGGGGCAGCACCGGGACAAGGGGCAGCACCAGGATAAGGACCAGCACCGGAATAAGGGGCAGCACCGGGACAAGGGGCAGCACCGGGACAAGGGGCAGCACCGGGACAAGGGGCAGCACCGGGACAAGGGGCAGCACCGGGACAAGGGGCAGCACCGGGACAAGGGGCAGCACCGGGACAAGGGGCAGCACCGGGACAAGGGGCAACACCGGGACAAGGGGCAGATCCCGGCTGAAAGACTCTGGCAGGTCCTGTTTGGACGGCTCTGGCAGGTCCATGCTGGCTGACGGCTCTCTACGCTCATGGCAGGCTGACGGCTCTTGACGCTCATGGCAGGCTGACGGCTCTCGACGCTCATGGCAGGCTGACGGCTCTCGACGCTCATGGCAGGCTGACGGCTCTCGACGCTCATGGCGCTCTGACGGCTCTGGCTGCTCATGGCTCACTGACGGCTCTGGCTGCTCATGGCTCTTTGACGGCTCTGGCTGCTCATGGCTCACTGACGGCTCTGGCTGCTCATGGCTCGCTGGCGGCTCTGGCAGATCCTGTCTGGTTGGCGGCTCTGGCAGATCCTGTCTGGTTGGCGGCTCTGGCAGATCCTGTCTGGTTGGCGGCTCTGGCAGATCCTGTCTGGTTGGCGGCTCTGGCAGATCCTGTCTGGTTGGCGGCTCTGGCAGATCCTGTCTGGTTGGCGGCTCTGGCAGATCCTGTCTGGCTGACGGCTCTAGCGGCTCCTGTCTGGCTGACGGCTCTAGCGGCTCCTGTCTGGCGGATGGCTCTGTAGGCTCATGGCAGACGGGCGGCTTTGCAGGCTCATGGCAGACGGGCGGCTTTGCAGGCTCATGGCAGACGGATGGCTCAGACGGCGCTGGGGAGACGGATGGCTTAGATGGCGCTGGAGAGACGGATGGCTCAGATGGCGCTGGGGAGACGGATGGCTCAGATGGCGCTGGGGAGACGGATGGCTCAGATGGCGCTGGGGAGACAGATAGCTCTGTAGGGAGGAGAAGGAGAGACAGCCTGGTGCGTGGTCTAGGCACCGGCTGCGCTGGAGAGGAGGAAACAGCAGGAGAGAGAACCCGGAGAGACAGCCTGGTACGGGGGGCTGCCACCGGAGGACTGGTACATGGAGGTGGCACCGGATATACCGGACCGTGAAGGAGGACACGTGCTCTTGAGCACCGAGCCTCCCCAACCCCACCAGGTTGAATGAACCCCGTAGCCCTGCCAGTGCGGCGAGGTGGAATAGCCCGCACTGGGCTATGCAGGCGAACCGGGGACACCACCTGTAAGGCTGGTGCCATGTACACCGGCCCGAGGAGACGTACTGGAGACCAGCTACGTTGGGCCGGCTTCATGGCACCCGGCTCGATGCCCAACCTAGCCCTCCCAGTGCGGCAAGGTGGAATAGCCCGCACTGGGCTAAGCACGCGTACTGGGGACACCGTGCGCTCTACCGCATAACACGGTGTCTTACCAATACGACGCCTTCTACCTCCACGGTAAGCACGGGGAGTTTGCTCGGGTATCTTACCCGGCTTTGCCACACTCCTCGTGTGCCCCCCCCCAAGAAATTTTTTGGTCTGACTCACCGGCTCCCAACCGCGTCGTCTCGCTGCCTCCTCATACCAGCGCCGCTCAGCCTTCGCTGCTTCCAATTCCTCCTTTGGACGGCGATATTCCCCTGGTTGAGCCCAAGGTCCTCTACCGTCCAAGATCTCCTCCCAAGTCCAGAAGTTCTTATTGCTCCGTCGAGCATTCCCATACCGCTTGGTCACTGTTTGTTGATGGGTGATTCTGTCACGATCGTGTGGTGGATTGACGGACCAAAATGCAGCTTTTGGAAAATAAGCCATCTTCTTTATTAAACAAAACACGAAGATGAACACGACACAAAGACTCTATACACTTTCAAAACTACAAAATAACAAAACGACGTAGAACGAAAACCTGAACATAAACTTACATAACTGAAACGTAAACTCACGAACAGGCAACAGACGACATCGAAACAAAACGAACAGCCAAACAGTCCCGTTTGTGAATATACATCGAATAACGACACGAAGACATCACAGGAGACAATCACCCACAAACACACAGTGATAATGCCCTACCTAAATATGACTCTTGATTAGAGGAAAATGCAAACCACCTGCCTCTAATCAAGAGCCATACCAGGCAAACCAAAACCAACATAGAAACGAATAACATAGACTGCCCACCCAAAACACATGCCCTGACCATAAACACATAAAAACAACATAAAACAGGTCAGGACTGTTACAATATGATATATGATATAGGTTCCAAACAGCCTTAGTAATGTCATGATGACTATATGATATATGATATAGGTTCCAAACAGCCTTAGTAATGTCATGATGACTATATGATATATGATATAGGTTCCAAACAGCCTTAGTAATGTCATGATGACTATATGATATATTATATAGGTTCAAAACAGCCTTAGTAATGTCATGATGACTCTATGATATATTATATAGGTTCAAAACAATGTCTTGGTGACTAAATAATATATGATATAGGTTCAAAACAGCCTTAGTAATGTCTTGGTGAATATATGATGAGAGTTGCTATTAAGTTAATGTGTAGCCGGGTCACTGCACAGCAGAAATATATATTGTGGGGAGAATAGGGCTGCATCCCAAATGGCAGTAGTGCACTATATAGGGAATAGGGCTCTGGTCTATAGTAGTGCACTATAATAGGGAGTAGGGCCCTGGTCTATAGTAGTGCACTATATAGGGAATAGGGCTCTGGTCTATAGTAGTGCACTATAATAGGGAGTAGGGCCCTGGTCTATAGTAGTGCACTATATAGGGGATATATAGGGAATAGGGCTCTGATAAACATTACAATAGAAGAGATAGGATTATTATGGTGCTTTTCCCCTAAGAGTAAATTCACTTTACATGGAATTAGAGGGAGAAGGAAGAGAGGAGAGGAGAGGAGAAGAGAGGAGGAGGAGAAGAGAGGAGAGGAGAGGAGAGGAGAGGAAAAGAGAGGAGGGGGAGAGGAGAAGAGAGGAGGGGAGAGGAGAGGAGAGGAGAAGAGAAGAGGGGGAGAGGAGAGGAGAGGAGAAGAGAGGAGAAGAGAGGAGAGGAAAAGAGAGGAGGGGGAGAGGAGAAGAGAGGAGGGGGAGAGGAGAAGAGAGGAGGAGGAGAGGAAAAGAGAGGAGAGGGAGAGGAGAAGAGAGGAGAGGAGAGGAAAAGAGAGGAGAGGAGTGGAGAGGAGAGGAGAAGAGAGGAGAGGAGAGGAGACAAGAATAGAGGAGAGGAAAAGAGGAGGGGGAGAGGAGGGGGAGAGGAGAAGAGAGGAGGGGGAGAGGAGAAGAGAGGAGGAGGAGAGGAGAGAAGAATAGAGGAGAGGAAAAGAGAAGAGAGGAGGGGGAGAGGAGAAGAGAGGAGAGAAGAATAGAGGAGAGGAAAAGAGAAGAGGAGAGGAGAGGAGTGGAGAGGAGAAGAGAGGAGGAGGAGAGGAGAGGAGAGGAGGAGGAGAGGAGAGAAGAATAGAGGAGAGGAAAAGAGGAGGGGAGAGGAGGGGGAGAGGAGAAGAGAGGAGGGGGAGAGGAGAAGAGAGGAGGAGGAGAAGAGAGGAGAGAAGAATAGAGGAGAGGAAAAGAGAAGAGGAGAGGAGAGGAGTGGAGAGGAGAAGAGAGGAGGAGGAGATGAGAGGAGAGGAGAGGAGAAGTGCTCTGTTCTTACCTGCTCTTCATTTCTGAATGGGACGTCTACCAGACTAGTACTGTCTCCTAGGAGACTGAGATCCAGCTCACTGGGGCCTGCAGACAGACAGACAGACCATTACTTAAAAAATATCTACACATTCTGGTCCGGACTGAATACCGGGATTAGTTGACTCTTTGAAACGGGTGTGTTAGTGCAGGACTAGAACCAAAGCCTGCACACCCAGCAGTTCTACAGTGCTAAGGTCTGACTCTGTAGTTGGTGATTCACTGCATCATGACCCAGATGCAGATTTCAAGGAAGCAGCCTGACAGGCTTGTTGTATGACGCACAGTAGTACGACTACACCACTGTCTATAGTATCAGTATTATGACTACACCACTGTCTATAGTATCAGTAGTATGACTACACCACTGTCTATAGTATCAGTATTATGACTACACCACTGTCTATAGTATCAGTATTATGACTACACCACTGTCTATAGTATCAGTATTATGACTACACCACTGTCTATAGTATCAGTATTATGACTACACCACTGTCTATAGTATCAGTATTATGACTACACCACTGTCTATAGTATCAGTATTATGACTACACCACTGTCTATAGTATCAGTATTATGACTACACCACTGTCTATAGTATCAGTATTATGACTACACCACTGTCTATAGTATCAGTATTATGACTACACCACTGTCTATAGTATCAGTATTTAGACTACACCACTGTCTATAGTATCAGTATTATGACTACACCACTGTCTATAGTATCAGTATTATAACTACACCACTGTCTATAGTATCAGTATTATGACTACACCACTGTCTATAGTATCAGTATTATAACTACACCACTGTCTATAGTATCAGTATTATAACTACACCACTGTCTATAGTATCAGTATTATGACTACACCACTGTCTATAGTATCAGTATTATGACTACACCACTGTCTATAGTATCAGTATTATGACTACACCACTGTCTATAGTATCAGTATTATGACTACACCACTGTCTATAGTATCAGTATTATGACTACACCACTGTCTATAGTATCAGTATTATAACTACACCACTGTCTATAGTATCAGTATTATAACTACACCACTGTCTATAGTATCAGTATTATGACTACACCACTGTCTATAGTATCAGTATTATGACTACACCACTGTCTATAGTATCAGTATTATGACTACACCACTGTCTATAGTATCAGTATTATGACTACACCACTGTCTATAGTATCAGTATTATGACTACACCACTGTCTATAGTATCAGTATTATGACTACACCACTGTCTATAGTATCAGTATTATGACTACACCACTGTCTATAGTATCAGTATTATAACTACACCACTGTCTATAGTATCAGTATTATGACTACACCACTGTCTATAGTATCAGTATTATAACTACACCACTGTCTATAGTATCAGTATTATGACTACACCACTGTCTATTGTCATATTGACTATATCTGGAAGTCTACCCTATTTCCTATGCCCTACATAGGACACTACTTTTGCCCAGAGCCCAATAGTGCCACATAATACCACCAAAGAAGTATGCTAAGAAGTGTGCTAAGAAGTGTGCTAAGTAGTGTGCTAAGAAGTGTGCTAAGTAGTGTGCTAAGAAGTGTGCTAAGTAGTGTGCTGTGTAGTTTGCTAAGTAGTGTGCTAAGTAGTGTGCTAAGTAGGGTGCTAAGAAGTGTGCTAAGTAGTGTGCTAAGAAGTGTGCTAAGTAGTGTGCTAAGTAGTGTGCTAAGTAGTGTGCTAAGAATTGTGCTAAGAAGTGTGCTAAGTAGTGTGCTAAGTAGTGTGCTAAGTAGTGTGCTAAGTAGTGTCATTAAAAAGAAAGGAATGTAATGCCAGTCCCTAATACATATGATTTAATTATTTATATTTTCATTATTTAACCTTTATTTAACTAGGCAAGTCAGTTAAGAACAAATTCTTTATTTACAATGACGGCCTACCAAAATGCAAAAGGCCTCCTGCCTTTTGCATCCTGCCTGGGATTAAAAATAAATAAATAGATAAAATATAAATATAGGACAAAACACACATCACGACAAGAGAGACAACACAACACGACATAAAGAGAGACCTAAGACCACAACACAGCAAGGCAGCAACACATGACAACAACATGGTAGCAACACAACATGTGCAAGGAAAACAACTACTTCAAGGTCTCAGAGCAAGGAAAACAACTACTTCAAGGTCTCAGAGCAAGGAAAACAACTACTTCAAGGTCTCAGAGCGAGGAAAACAACTACTTCAAGGTCTCAGAGCGAGGAAAACAACTACTTCAAGGTCTCAGAGCAAGGAAAACAACTACTTCAAGGTCTCAGAGCAAGGAAAACAACTACTTCAAGGTCTCAGAGCGAGGAAAACAACTACTTCAAGGTCTCAGAGCGAGGAAAACAACTACTTCAAGGTCTCAGAGCGAGGAAAACAACTACTTCAAGGTCTCAGAGCGAGGAAAACAACTACTTCAAGGTCTCAGAGCGAGGAAAACAACTACTTCAAGGTCTCAGAGCGAGTGACGTCACCGACTGACAGAGGTGGAAAGAGTACTGAAATATCCCACTACTGTAGAGGCACTGTTACTTTAATTACATTTTACTGCAGTAGAGGTACTGTTACTTTAATGACATTTTACTGCAGTAGAGGTACTGTTACTTTAATGACATTTTACTGCTGTAGAGGTACTGTTACTTTAATGACATTTTACTGCAGTAGAGGTACTGTTACTTTAATGACATTTTACTACTGTAGAGGTACTGTTACTTTAATGACATTTTACTGATGTAGAGGTAAAATGACTGACTTTGGACTCTACAAGGTGTTGAAAGCGTTCCACAGGGATCCTGGCACCATGTTGACTCCAATGGCTTCCCACAGTTGTGACAAGTTGGCTGGATGTCCTTTTGGGTGGTGGATCATTACTGATACACACTGGGAAACTGTTGAGTCTGGAAAACCCAGCAGCGTTGCAGTTCTTGAAACAAACCGGTGTGCCTGGCACCTACCACCATACCCCGTTCAAAGGCACCCAAATGTTTTGTCTTGCCCGTTCACCCTCTGAATGGCACACAAGCAACAATTGTCTCAAAATCCATCTGTAACCCCGTCTCCTTCCCTTCGTCTACGCTGATTGAAGTGGATTTAACAAGTGACATCCATAAGGGATTATAACTTTGACCTGGATTCACCTGGTCAGTCTTATGTCATGGCAGGTGTTCTTAATGTTTTGTACGCTCATGTGTATAGCCTAAGCACACTAACATTTTGCACTTTTAGCCAGAGATTTATTTAATAATAGCGCATCGTTCAAGATGGATGGAGGGATGTGGTGTTTTGAGCAGCTGCTAATAGAGCCTGTTTATGTCCGGTTGTGTTCCAAATGGCACCCTACTCCCCATGTGGCCTTGGTCAAAAGCAGTGCACTACGTAGGGAATAGGGTGCCATTTGAGACGAAGTCCAGGCTGTTTTTTTGAACAGCTGCTCATCGGAGGCTGTTATTAGTGGAATATTGACTGTTATAAAAGAAGGCTTTTAGAGAATTAAAATGGTGGAACGTTGTGGAATCTAATGCCATTCGGCCATATGTTGTGTCCAGGAGCACATTTGAAATCAGATGGTACACTACACCTTAAAGTGGACTACTTTTGGCCAGAGCAACATAATGTCACAACAGCAGTACACTATAAATATAGCCTACTAAATATAGCCTACTCCTATAAACATAGTCTACTCCTATAAATATAGTCTACTCCTATAAATATAGTCTACTCCTATAAACATAGTCTACTCCTATAAATATAGTCTACTCCTATAAACATAGTCTACTCCTATAAATATAGTCTACTCCTATAAATATAGTCTACTCCTATAAATATAGTCTACTCCTATAAACATAGTCTACTCCTATAAACATAGTCTACT
This sequence comes from Salvelinus fontinalis, assembly GCF_029448725.1. Classification (NCBI taxonomy): domain Eukaryota; kingdom Metazoa; phylum Chordata; class Actinopteri; order Salmoniformes; family Salmonidae; genus Salvelinus; species Salvelinus fontinalis. The sequence goes on from NC_074690.1 coordinate 5,283,380, forward strand.
CCTATAAATATAGTCTACTCCTATAAATATAGTCTACTCCTATAAATATAGTCTACTCCTATAAATATAGTCTACTCCTATAAACATAGTCTACTCCTATAAATATAGTCTACTCCTATAAATATAGTCTACTCCTATAAATATAGTCTACTCCTATAAATATAGTCTACTCCTATAAATATAGTCTACTCCTATAAACATAGTCTACTCCTATAAATATAGTCTACTCCTATAAACATAGTCTACTCCTATAAATATAGTCTACTCCTATAAATATAGTCTACTCCTATAAATATAGTCTACTCCTATAAATATAGTCTACTCCTATAAACATAGTCTACTCCTATAAACATAGTCTACTCCTATAATAATGGTATAAGGTAGACTATATTATGGCTGATCGTTTAGACTAGACCATTGGCAGTGCATGTAGGATATAATCAAGCCGCTCTCATTGTTAAAATAACTGAAGATGATGTGAATGTTAATTGACTGTGTATAATAAATCATCATTATTAAAGGAAAGGAACATGAAGTGGACCGTTGTATATATATATCTATACATGTATATATCATGGTAGACATTTTCAAATGGATCTTGTACTTGATGTGATGGACACATTTTTTTATTTGCAGAACGAATCACTTCTGCATCTTCTGGACGAATCGGACTGATGAATTGTAATTCTCACGTAGTCAGGCCCGGGAACATTTTTACATGTTAAGCTAGTTTTGTTTTTTGTTGAAGAGGTTTTTTTGTTGATTTGATCACTCTGTTGTCAACAGAGAATTTCCCTGCGCAAAAGGGAAATGCAAATGATACTGTGTTGGAGGCTTAATGAGGTTTCTAGGGGTTTGTGGTTTCCACTTTAAAATGATAGACTTGACTTGCCCTAATGAAGAACGTGTTAACCCCTACTGAGTTGTCTATTAATTATTATCCACATAATGTTTCTCATTTCCTGTTTCAGCAGGATTATTATCCTGTTGTGAGGGGCGGGGTCGAATTATGAATGCAGATCAGTATGTAGCACCCTCGTTATTGGTTAACATCTGGCCTATCCTCGTTATGGTGGTTATTGGTTAACATCTGGACTATCCTCGTTATTGGTTAACGTCTGGTCTATCCTCGTTATTGGTTAACGTCTGGTCTATCCTCGTTATTGGTTAATATCTGGCCTATCCTCGTTATTGGTTAACATCTGGCCTATCCTCGTTATTGGTTAACATCTGGTCTATCCTCGTTATTGGTTAACATCTGGTCTATCCTCGTTATTGGTTAACATCTGGACTATCCTCGTTATTGGTTAACATCTGGCCTATCCTCGTAATGGTGGTTATTGGTTAACGTCTGGCCTATCCTCGTTATTGGTTAACATCTGGCCTATCCTCGTTATTGGTTAACATCTGGTCTATCCTCGTTATTGGTTAACATCTGGCCTATCCTCGTTATTGGTTAATATCTGGCCTATCCTCGTTACTGGTTAATATCTGGCCTATCCTCGTTATGGTGGTTATTGGTTAATATCTGGTCTATCCTCGTTATTGGTTAACATCTGGTCTATCCTCGTTATTGGTTAACATCTGGTCTATCCTCGTTATTGGTTAACATCTGGCCTATCCTCGTTATGGTGGTTATTGGTTAACATCTGGCCTATCCTCGTAATGGTGGTTATTGGTTAACGTCTGGCCTATCCTCGTTATTGGTTAACATCTGGTCTATCCTCGTTATTGGTTAACATCTGGTCTATCCTTGTTATTGGTTAACATCTGGTCTATCCTCGTTATTGGTTAACATCTGGTCTATCCTCGTTATTGGTTAACATCTGGCCTATCCTCGTTATTGGTTAACGTCTGGCCTATCCTCGTTATGGTGGTTATTGGTTAACATCTGGTCTATCCTCGTTATTGGTTAACATCTGGCCTATCCTCGTTATGGTGGTTATTGGTTAACATCTGGCCTATCCTCGTTATTGGTTAACATCTGGCCTATCCTCGTTATTGGTTAACATCTGGTCTATCCTCGTTATTGGTTAACATCTGGTTAACATCTGGCCTATCCTCGTTATTGGTTAACATCTGGCCTATCCTCGTTATTGGTTAACATCTGGCTTATCCTCGTTATTGGTTAATATCTGGTCTATCCTCGTTATTGGTTAATATCTGGTCTATCCTCGTTATTGGTTAACATCTGGACTATCCTCGTTATTGGTTAACATCTGGCCTATCCTCGTTATTGGTTAATATCTGGTCTATCCTCGTTATTGGTTAACATCTGGACTATCCTCGTTATGGTGGTTATTGGTTTCTGTGTTATTGTTTTGTTGATATTGAGTGTCATGGCTGGTTTCTGTGTTATTGTTTTGTTGATATTGAGTGTCATGGCTGGTTTCTGTGTTATTGTTTTGTTGATATTGAGTGTCATGGCTGGCTTCTGTGTTATTGTTTTGTTGATATTGAGTGTCATGGCTGGTTTCAGTGTTATTGTTTTGTTGATATTGAGTGCCATGGCTGGTTTCTGTGTTATTGTTTTGTTGATATTGAGTGTCATGGCTGGTTTCTGTGTTATTGTTTTGTTGATATTGAGTGTCATGGCTGGTTTCTGTGTTATTGTTTTGTTGATATTGAGTGTCATGGCTGGCTTCTGTGTTATTGTTTTGTTGATATTGAGTGTCATGGCTGGTTTCTGTGTTATTGTTTTGTTGATATTGAGTGCCATGGCTGGTTTCTGTGTTATTGTTTTGTTGATATTGAGTGCCATGGCTGGTTTCTGTGTTATTGTTTTGTTGATATTTAGTGTCACAAGATATATAGTATCAGAAGAATATTCTTGCAACATCCCAGACAACTCCCATAACTTGATTAAATGTACTGGGAACCTTTAAAGAACGTAGACCAGGTGTTCTGTCAACATTCGTACAATCATTATACGAATATCCTGTGCAACCTAACTTAAACATTTTATGAAAGTCATCACAAGTGAGCACATTTTGTGTTTTGGGAACCTATTTCTTGTAATTTACCCACACTGTTCCCACAACCTAATTAAAACCTTTAAATAATTCAGTAAGTCTGTTTTGTCAACATTCTTGCAACATAAAAGGGATGTTTTGTGTACCCTGATACAAACATTATTTGAATGTCAGCACAACTGGACAGTTTTGGGAACCTATTTCTTGTCTCCACAATGTTCCCACAACCTAAAGAAACATGCTGGGAACCTTTAATAACCTTTTTGGGCTAGGGGGCAGTATTTTGACGTCCGGATGAAAAGCGTGCCCAAAGTAAACTGCCTGCTACTCAGGCCCAGAAGCTAGGATATGCATATAATTGGTAGATTTGGATAGAAAACACTAAAGTTTCTAAAACTGTTAAACCTGTTGTGGCTGCAGGGTGAATATTGAAAAAACTGGAAAATATGTGCACATTTTCAAACGGCCTCTTAAGAAATTTTTTATTTTACAATATGCATATATTTACTACTGTTGGATAGATAACAGTCTATAGTTTCTAAAAAGGTTTGAATTATTTCTCTAAGTCGAACAGAAATATTTTTACAGCCATTTTCCCAGCCGAATTGAGATTTCCAAAATGCGATGTGTCTCTTTAAGACCTTGTCTATAAAAGATCATTACACTTAGGACCGTAGAAACACGTCACACGCCTTCATCAGGGTGTAATGCGGAAGTGAGAATTGAAAGGAGTCGAATATCTCGTCCATGGACTGAATACCACACCTTCTTGTGAGACCTGCGCAGTTAAAAAAAAATTCCGGGCGCGAAACAGAATTTGGTCTCGGCTACTGGAAGAAGGTCGATAACGGTGAATATGATCTCTGACTTCGATATTATTTGATACATGTCACAAAATCATCCTAAAGTATGTTTTTAAAAAAACTTTAATTATATTATTGCAATTTATTCTGGACTTTAGACGTGATGTTTTGGAAGAATGTTTTGAAGACAGAAAGTTTAGCGCCGCATAGCCGTGGTGCTTGCTAACCAAAGAGGGAAATATTTCGTTCTGGAACCCAACTAAAGACTGTACTGGACATTGGACCCCGTTACAACATTCTGATGGAAGATCAACAAAGATAAGGACCCAATTTGGGATGCTTTTTCATATATCTGTCGAACTGTTGTATGCTAACTGTGCTAACTGTGCTAGGCTAGCGCTTGACTTATGCTAGTGCTGCCTTATGCTAGCTTATGTTGTTAGCTAATATAACGATATATTGTGTTTTCGCTGTAAAACACTTCAAAAATCGGAAATATTGGCTTTATTCACACGATATCTGTCTTTCATTAGCTATCCACCATATGTTTTTCTGAAATGTTTTATGAGGTGTAATTAGTAGTCGACGTTGGTGTATGTATTTTCTCTGGCTACTCCCGTCTGGATTCAGACTGTAGCTATGTGGTAGCATTTATGGTGATGATTTATAGCTAAAATATGCACTTTTTATGAACAAAACATAGATTTATTGTGTAACATGTTATATGACTGTCATCTGAGGTAGTTTTTTCTGGGTTCTTTAGGTTGGTTTTAGTTTATTTCGGTTGGCTTGTGCATGCTACTTGAATCATAATTCATACATCATAATTATATTCATACGTGTCTGTCCACTTTTGTATTTGGTGGTGAGCTAACATAAATATATGTGGTGTTTTCTCTGTAAAACATTAAAAAAATCGGACATGTTGGCTGGATTGACAAGATGTTTATCTTTCAAATGCTGTATTGGACTTGTTAATGTGTGAAAGTTAAATATTTAAAAAAAATAGATTTTGAATTTCGCGCCCTGCAGCTGTTGTCATTTTCGTTCCGACGTCGGGCTTGCAGCCCAAACAGGTTAAAATAATGTCTGTGAGTATAACAGAACTGATATGGCAGGTGAAACCCCGAGGACAAACCATAAAAAAAAAGGTTCAGCCTACCACTGTTTCCAATGGCTGTCATGTTTAATTTGAAGGGGAAACCTCCCAGATTGCAGTTCCTAGGGCTTCCACTAGATGACAACAGTCTTTAGAAAGAGTTTCAGGCTTGTTTTTGGAAGAATTTGCTAGAATTTGTCGTCTAAGTGGCTCCCATTTTGGCTGTAGTGTTTTCATGCGCGTGGATGAGAACGCGTTCTTTGTTGTTTATCTCCGGTAAAGACAATAACGATTCTCCGTCTTAAATTGTATTGTTTATTTACGTATTAGGGTACCTGAGGTTTGATTATAAATGTTGATTGACTTGTTTGGAAAAGTTTATTAGTAACGTTTGGAATTCATTTTGTATGTATTTTGAAGAAGGGAAATGGCTGGATTACTGAATGAAGCGCGCCAGCTAAACTACGTTTTTATGGATATAAAGAAGGACATTATCGAACAAAAGGACCATTTGTGATGTAACTGGGAGCTTTTGGAGTACCAACAGAAGAAGATCTTCAAAGGTAAGGTATTTATCGCTATTTCTGACTTTCGTGGCGCACCTGCCTGGTTGAAAAATGTTTTTAATGCTTTTGTCTGCTGGGCGCTGTCCTCAGATGATCGCATGGTTTCGCCGTAAAGCCTTTTTGAAATCTGACACAGCGGTTGGATTAACAAGAAGTTACCCTTTTCTGATGTATAATACTTGGATTTTCATGAATGTTAAATATGACTATTTCTGTCATTTGAATTTCGCGCTCTGCAATTTCACCGGATGTTGTCGAGGTGGGTTGCTGGCACCACGCCCCGCCACGCCATAAAGAACAGACTAAATATGTTCTGGGAATGTTCTTGTAACATCAGGTGAATGTTTTCTTTGCACCATAAAATAAACATTGTAGAATCATCCATACAATTTTCAAGCATGAACTGCTCGTTTCAAGTCCTGCCACAACATCTCAATTGGGTTTAGGTCTGGACATTGACTAGGTTGAGTGTGATGTCTTTCAGAGTCCTGGAAAATGTGACTGTCACTTTGTAGAGGTGAACCTGTTAATAGAGGCTTTCCAAATGGTTACATTTACCCGCCGTATGGTGGCAGGGTGGAAGTATTTTCGTGGTAGCAGGTTGGAGATAACCAATCTTGAGTTGGGAATGAGGAAGAGGCTTTTTTTCAATCACTCCCCTGAGTGCTGGGCCCCAAGGTCATCTGTGCCGGTGTGAATGATGATGTGGCTGGGAGGCCCTTGTCGATCCTTACACAGCAGCTCCAGGTCGCGTCGACTGTTTCGGCACCAGAGTTTTAGCCACTTTGTGTTTCAGAAAAGTGTTTCTTCTCATCAATGTATTTCCCATTTTATAATCTATGAGAAGCACAGTCTCTGGCTTTTGTCTGTCTTCAGTGGGTATCGGAGGGTTGACAGGGGGGCAGCTGTACCATGTGTTCCTCTGTTAGCTGTGTGGTCCTCTGTTAGCTGGGCTGTGTGGTCCTCTGTTAGCTGGGCTGTGTGTTCCTCTGTTAGCTGGGCTGTGTGTTCCTCTGTTAGCTGGGCTGTGTGTTCCTCTGTTAGTTGTGTGTTCCTCTGTTAGCTGGGCTGTGTGTTCCTCTGTTAGCTGGGCTGTGTGTTCCTCTGTTAGCTGGGCTGTGTGTTCCTCTGTTAGCTGGGCTGTGTGTTCCTCTGTTAGCTGGGCTGTGTGTTCCTCTGTTAGCTGGGCTGTGTGGTCCTCTGTTAGCTGTGTGTTCCTCTGTTAGCTGGGCTGTGTGTTCCTCTGTTAGCTGGGCTGTGTGTTCCTCTGTTAGCTGTGTGTTCCTCTGTTAGCTGGGCTGTGTGTTCCTCTGTTAGCTGGGCTCTGTGTTCCTCTGTTAGCTGGGCTGTGTGTTCCTCTGTTAGCTGTGTGTTCCTCTGTTAGCTGGGCTCTGTGTTCCTCTGTTAGCTGTGTGTTCCTCTGTTAGCTGTGTGTTCCTCTGTTAGCTGGGCTGTGTGGTCCTCTGTTAGCTGTGTGTTCCTCTGTTAGCTGTGTGTTCCTCTGTTAGCTGTGTGGTCCTCTGTTAGCTGGGCTGTGTGTTCCTCTGTTAGCTGGGCTGTGTGTTCCTCTGTTAGCTGTGTGTTCCTCTGTTAGCTGGGCTGTGTGTGTTCCTCTGTTAGCTGGGCTGTGTGTGTTCCTCTGTTAGCTGGGCTGTGTGGTCCTCTGTTAGCTGGGCTGTGTGTTCCTCTGTTAGCTGGGCTGTGTGTTCCTCTGTTAGCTGGGCTGTGTGTTCCTCTGTTAGCTGGGCTATGTGTTCCTCTGTTAGCTGGGCTGTGTGTTCCTCTGTTAGCTGGGCTGTGTGTTCCTCTGTTAGCTGTGTGTTCCTCTGTTAGCTGGGCTGTGTGTGTTCCTCTGTTAGCTGGGCTGTGTATGTTCCTCTGTTAGCTGGGCTGTGTGTTCCCCTGTTAGCTGGGCTGTGTGTTCCTCTGTTAGCTGTGTGTTCCTCTGTTAGCTGGGCTGTATGTTCCTCTGTTAGCTGGGCTGTGTGTTCCTCTGTTAGCTGGGCTGTGTGTTCCTCTGTTAGCTGTGTGGTCCTCTGTTAGCTGTGTGTTCCTCTGTTAGCTGGGCTGTGTGGTCCTCTGTTAGCTGGGCTGTGTGTTCCTCTGTTAGCTGGGCTGTGTGTTCCACTGTTAGCTGGGCGGTGTGTTCCTCTGTTAGCTGGGCTGTGTGTTCCTATGTTAGCTGGGCTGTGTGTTCCTCTGTTAGCTGGGCTGTGTGGTCCTCTGTTAGCTGGGCTGTGTGGTCCTCTGTTAGCTGGGCTGTGTGTTCCTCTGTTAGCTGGGCTGTGTGTTCCTCTGTTAGCTGGGCTGTGTGTTCCTCTGTTAGCTGTGTGTTCCTCTGTTAGCTGGGCTCTGTGTTCCTCTGTTAGCTGTGTGTTCCTCTGTTAGCTGTGTGTTCCTCTGTTAGCTGGGCTGTGTGGTCCTCTGTTAGCTGTGTGTTCCTCTGTTAGCTGGGCTGTGTGTTCCTCTGTTAGCTGTGTGGTCCTCTGTTAGCTGGGCTGTGTGTTCCTCTGTTAGCTGGGCTGTGTGTTCCTCTGTTAGCTGAGCTGTGTGTTCCTCTGTTAGCTGGGCTGTGTGTTCCTCTGTTAGCTGGGCTGTGTGTTCCTCTGTTAGCTGGGCTGTGTGTTCCTCTGTTAGCTGGGCTGTGTGGTCCTCTGTTAGCTGGGCTGTGTGTTCCTCTGTTAGCTGGGCCGTGTGTTCCTCTGTTAGCTGGGCTGTGTGGTCCTCTGTTAGCTGGGCCGTGTGTTCCTCTGTTAGCTGGGCTGTGTGGTCCTCTGTTAGCTGGGCTGTGTGTTCCTCTGTTAGCTGGGCCGTGTGTTCCTCTGTTAGCTGGGCTGTGTGGTCCTCTGTTAGCTGGGCTGTGTGTTCCTCTGTTAGCTGGGCCGTGTGTTCCTCTGTTAGCTGTGTGTTCCTCTGTTAGCTGTGTGTTCCTCTGTTAGCTGGGCCGTGTGTTCCTCTGTTAGCTGGGCTGTGTGGTCCTCTGTTAGCTGTGTGTTCCTCTGTTAGCTGTGTGTTCCTCTGTTAGCTGTGTGGTCCTCTGTTAGCTGGGCTGTGTGTTCCTCTGTTAGCTGGGCTGTGTGTTCCTCTGTTAGCTGTGTGTTCCTCTGTTAGCTGGGCTGTGTGTGTTCCTCTGTTAGCTGGGCTGTGTGTGTTCCTCTGTTAGCTGGGCTGTGTGGTCCTCTGTTAGCTGGGCTGTGTGTTCCTCTGTTAGCTGGGCTGTGTGTTCCTCTGTTAGCTGGGCTGTGTGTTCCTCTGTTAGCTGGGCTATGTGTTCCTCTGTTAGCTGGGCTGTGTGTTCCTCTGTTAGCTGGGCTGTGTGTTCCTCTGTTAGCTGTGTGTTCCTCTGTTAGCTGGGCTGTGTGTGTTCCTCTGTTAGCTGGGCTGTGTATGTTCCTCTGTTAGCTGGGCTGTGTGTTCCCCTGTTAGCTGGGCTGTGTGTTCCTCTGTTAGCTGTGTGTTCCTCTGTTAGCTGGGCTGTATGTTCCTCTGTTAGCTGGGCTGTGTGGTCCTCTGTTAGCTGGGCTGTGTGTTCCTCTGTTAGCTGTGTGGTCCTCTGTTAGCTGTGTGTTCCTCTGTTAGCTGGGCTGTGTGGTCCTCTGTTAGCTGGGCTGTGTGTTCCTCTGTTAGCTGGGCTGTGTGTTCCACTGTTAGCTGGGCGGTGTGTTCCTCTGTTAGCTGGGCTGTGTGTTCCTATGTTAGCTGGGCTGTGTGTTCCTCTGTTAGCTGGGCTGTGTGGTCCTCTGTTAGCTGGGCTGTGTGGTCCTCTGTTAGCTGGGCTGTGTGTTCCTCTGTTAGCTGGGCTGTGTGTTCCTCTGTTAGCTGGGCTGTGTGTTCCTCTGTTAGCTGTGTGTTCCTCTGTTAGCTGGGCTCTGTGTTCCTCTGTTAGCTGTGTGTTCCTCTGTTAGCTGTGTGTTCCTCTGTTAGCTGGGCTGTGTGGTCCTCTGTTAGCTGTGTGTTCCTCTGTTAGCTGGGCTGTGTGTTCCTCTGTTAGCTGTGTGGTCCTCTGTTAGCTGGGCTGTGTGTTCCTCTGTTAGCTGGGCTGTGTGTTCCTCTGTTAGCTGAGCTGTGTGTTCCTCTGTTAGCTGGGCTGTGTGTTCCTCTGTTAGCTGGGCTGTGTGTTCCTCTGTTAGCTGGGCCGTGTGTTCCTCTGTTAGCTGGGCTGTGTGGTCCTCTGTTAGCTGGGCCGTGTGTTCCTCTGTTAGCTGGGCTGTGTGGTCCTCTGTTAGCTGGGCTGTGTGTTCCTCTGTTAGCTGGGCCGTGTGTTCCTCTGTTAGCTGGGCTGTGTGGTCCTCTGTTAGCTGGGCTGTGTGTTCCTCTGTTAGCTGGGCCGTGTGTTCCTCTGTTAGCTGTGTGTTCCTCTGTTAGCTGTGTGTTCCTCTGTTAGCTGGGCCGTGTGTTCCTCTGTTAGCTGGGCTGTGTGTTCCTCTGTTAGCTGGGCTGTGTGTTCCTCTGTTAGCTGGGCCGTGTGTTCCTCTGTTAGCTGGGCCGTGTGTTCCTCTGTTAGCTGGGCTGTGTGTTCCTCTGTTAGCTGGGCCGTGTGTTCCTCTGTTAGCTGGGCTCTGTGTTCCTCTGTTAGCTGGGCTGTGTGTTCCTCTGTTAGCTGGGCCGTGTGTTCCTCTGTTAGCTGGGCTGTGTGTTCCTCTGTTAGCTGGGCCGTGTGTTCCTCTGTTAGCTGGGCTCTGTGTTCCTCTGTTAGCTGGGCTGTGTGGTCCTCTGTTAGCTGGGCTGTGTGTTCCTCTGTTAGCTGGGCTGTGTGGTCCTCTGTTAGCTGGGCTGTGTGTTCCTCTGTTAGCTGGGCCGTGTGTACCTCTGTTAGCTGGCCTGTGTGTTCCTCTCCCTCCTTTTAACAATCAGCGAATAGTGTCTTTGGACTGTCCTTGAGAAGCTAATTGTTTTGTCCTTATTCCATCCAGTGTTGTTTTTCATATTTAAAGGGTACTATTCTGTGATGACTTCTGCACAGGGGAAGCCATGTCACAGGGGGTGGGGCTGTGATGCTCTGCTGCCATTGGTGGGCTCAAGGGCTTTCACACCTCTCACTTCACACCCCTGTCCTGTCCTAGCAGGCTTGGTAGTTTAGTAGCCTTGAGTCAGCGTCAAGTCTTTATGAAGGACAAAATGTTTAGAGATGATTGTCTTTTACTTTTTCTGTCTTCAGAAGGAGCTTCACCACTTTTACATGATTCACCCAGTGAAGATCCAGGTTTATCTAAGATCGTCAAAGCTCATATATTCTCTGTCTCTGTCTCTCTTTCACTCACTCACTCACTCACTCACTCACTCACTCACTCAGTCACTCACTCACTCACTCACTCAGTCACTCAGTCACTCAGTCACTCAGTCTCTCTCTCTCTCTCTCTCTCTCTCTCTCTCTCTCTCTCTCTCTCTCTCTCTCTCTCTCTCTCTCTCTCTCTCTCTCTCTCTCTCTCTCTCTCTCTCTCTCTCTCTCTCTCTCTCTCTCTCTCTCTCTCTCTCTCTCTCTCTCTCTCTCTCTCTCTCTCTCTCTCTCTCTCTCTCTCTCTCTCTCTCTCTCTCTCTCTCTCTCTCTCTCTCATTCACTCACTCACTCACTCACTCACAGAGCCTTGGGCCAGCACTACAGGAAGCTGACTAATTCTTCAACATCCTACTGTGTCCTTCAGTACAGAGCTGTCTTGCTGTCTGTGTGACTGACCCTGTGTGTGTGTGGGTGTGTGTAAAGCAAAGCGAGAATTGATGCTTGATGATGGGAAAGAAAGGGCTTTTCATTTATCTGATTTCATGTATCTGCATGTCCAGCTCTTATATTCATTTGTCTCACAAACACAAGTATGTAGCTCAAACACACAATGTTTAAAAATATTTAGAAGTTCAAATCACTCCGGCGTCATTGGGTTAATGTGTATATCGTTCCGCTCTCTCTCCTACTGACTCCTTCCTCTCTCTGTCCTACTGACTCCTTCCACTCTCTGCTACTGACTCCTTCCCCTCTCTCCTACTGACTCCTTCCTCTCTCTGTCCTACTGACTCCTTCCACTCTCTGCTACTGACTCCTTCCCCTCTCTCCTACTGACTCCTTCCTCTCTCTGTCCTACTGACTCCTTCCACTCTCTGCTACTGACTCCTTCCTCTCTCTCCTACTGACTCCTTCCTCTCTCTCCTACTGACTCCTTCCTCTCTCTGCTACTGACTCCTTCCTCTCTCTCCTACTGACTCCTTCCTCTCTCTGCTACTGACTCCTTCCTCTCTCTGCTACTGACTCCTTCCTCTCTCTCCTACTGACTCCTTCCTCTCTCTGTCCTACTGACTCCTTCCACTCTCTGCTACTGACTCCTTCCTCTCTCTCCTACTGACTCCTTCCTCTCTCTCTCCTACTGACTCCTTCCTCTCTCTGCTACTGACTCCTTCCTCTCTCTCCTACTGACTCCTTCCTCTCTCTGTCCTACTGACTCCTTCCCCTCTCTCCTACTGACTCCTTCCTCTCTCTGCTACTGACTCCTTCCTCTCTCTCCTACTGACTCCTTCCTCTCTCTGCTACTGACTCCTTCCTCTCTCTCCTACTGACTCCTTCCTCTCTCTCTCCTACTGACTCCTTCCTCTCTCTGCTACTGACTCCTTCCTCTCTCTGCTACTGACTCCTTCCTCTCTCTGCTACTGACTCCTTCCTCTCTCTGTCCTACTGACTCCTTCCCCTCTCTCCTACTGACTCCTTCCTCTCTCTGCTACTGACTCCTTCCTCTCTCTCCTACTGACTCCTTCCTCTCTCTGTCCTACTGACTCCTTCCCCTCTCTCCTACTGACTCCTTCCTCTCTCTGCTACTGACTCCTTCCCCTCTCTCCTACTGACTCCTTCCTCTCTCTGCTACTGACTCCTTCCCCTCTCTCCTACTGACTCCTTCCTCTCTCTGTCCTACTGACTCCTTCCACTCTCTGCTACTGACTCCTTCCTCTCTCTGCTACTGACTCCTTCCTCTCTCTGTCCTACTGACTCCTTCCTCTCTCTGCTACTGACTCCTTCCTCTCTCTGCTACTGACTCCTTCCTCTCTCTGCTACTGACTCCTTCCTCTCTCTGCTACTGACTCCTTCCTCTCTCTCCTACTGACTCCTTCCTCTCTCGGCTGAGAGTATATAGACAATTGCTGCAATTTCATGTGACGGTTGAAAGTGTGTGTATATGTGTGTGTGTGTGCGCACATGAGTTTGTGGTTATTGGCCTGAATACCAAGCGTCACGTCTGGTGGAAACCTGGCACCATCTCTCTGGTGAAGCATGGTGGTGGCAGCATCATGCTGTGGGGATGTTCTTCAGCAACAGGGACTGGGAGACTAGTCAGGATCGAGGGAAAGATGAACGGAGCAAAGTACAGAGATCCTTGATGAAAACCTGCTCCAGAGCGCTCAGGACCTCAGACTGGGCGAAGGTTCACCTTCCAACAGGACAACGACCCTAAGCACACAGCCAAGACAACGCAGGAGTGGCTTCGGGACAGGTCTCTGAATGTCCTTGAGTGGCCCAGCCAGAGCCCGGACTTGAACCCGATCGAACATCTCTGGGGAGACCTGAAAATAGCTGTGCAGCGACGCTCCCCATCCAACCTGACAGAGCTTGAGAGGATCTGCAGAGAAGAATGAGAGGAACTCCCCAAATACAGGTGTGCCAAGCTTGTAGCGTAATACCCAAGAAGACTTGATGCTGTAATCGCTGCCAAAGGTGCTTCAACAAAGGACAGAGTAAAGGGTCTGAATACTTATGTAAATGTGATATTTCAGCTTTTTCTAAATGTCTACAAACCTGTTTTTGCTTTGTTGTTATGGGGGTATTGTCAAATCAAATTGTATTTGTCACATGCGCAGAATACAACAGGTACAACCTTAAAATACAACCTTACAATACAACCTTACAATACAACCTTACAATACAACCTTACAATACAACCTTACAATACAACCTTACAATACAACCTTACAATACAACAGGTGTAGTAGACCTTACAGTGAAATGCTGAATACAACAGGTGTAGTAGACCTCACAGTGAAATGCTGAATACAACAGGTGTAGTAGACCTCACAGTGAAATGCTGAATACAACAGGTGTAGTAGACCTTACAGTGAAATGCTGAATACAACAGGTGTAGTAGACCTTACAGTGAAATGCTTACTTACAAGCCCTTAACCAACAACGCAGTTCAAGAAACAGAGTTGCGACAACAGGACAGAATGAGGAAGTAGGTAGTAGTTTGGAGTAGGTAGTAGTTTGGAGGTATATTTCCTTGCTATTGAGAAGAGCTGGTTACTGTACCCAGAAACTTCCAGCAATTGCGCTAAGCTAACAGTATGCTAACTTCAATGATCTCGAAATCTCGCAGTGTCCCTTCAATGCTGCTCTAGTCTGGACATCTTTCATTCCGCTCATTATTCAATCCCTCTCCTTTCCCTTTGCATGTCTTACACAGGTCATGACTGTGAAAGAGATGTGTTGTCCGTCAATTTACCTCTACCTGGTCAGATAAGGGTTAATACATAGATCTTACCAGTCAATCTACCTCTACCTGGTCAGATAAGGGTTAATACATAGATCTTACCAGTCAGTCTACCTTTACCTGGTCAGATAAGGGTTAATACATAGATCTTACCAGTCAGTCTACCTTTACCTGGTCAGATAATGGTTCATATATAGATCTTACCAGTCAATTTACCTCTACTTGGTCAGATAAGGGTTAATACATAGATCTTACCCGTCAATCTACCTCTACCTGGTCAGATAAGGGTTAATACATAGATCTTACCAGTCAATCTACCTCTACTTGGTCAAATAAGGGTTCATATATAGATCTTACCAGTCAATCTACCTCTACCTGGTCAGATAAGGGTTAATACATAGATCTTACCAGTCAATCTACCTCTACCTGGTCAGATAAGGGTTAATACATAGATCTTACCAGTCAATCTACCTCTACCTGGTCAGATAAGGGTTAATACATAGATCTTACCAGTCAGTCTACCTTTACCTGGTCAGATAAGGGTTAATACATAGATCTTACCCGTCAATCTACCTCTACCTGGTCAGATAAGGGTTAATACATAGATCTTACCAGTCAGTCTACCTTTACCTGGTCAGATAAGGGTTAATACATAGATCTTACCAGTCAATCTACCTCTACCTGGTCAGATAAAGAGAGCTCTGCATCCTCCAAAGACAGAGGGACAGTTCAAGTCTTCAGCGGAGAAAGGCGAAGGAGTCATTTAATAAATAGTTAGAATAGGGGTTTAATAAGTTGTTCTCATTTAATAAATAGTTAGAATAGGGGTTTAATAAGTTGTTCTTATTTAATAAATAGTTAGAATAGGGGTTTAATAAGTTGTTCTTAATTAATAAATAGTTAGAATAGGGGTTTAATAAGTTGTTCTTATTTAATAAATAGTTAGAATAGGGGTTTAATAAGTTGTTCTTAATTAATAAATAGTTAGAATAGGGTTTTAATAAGTTGTTATTAATTAATACATAGTTAGAATAGGGGTTTAATAAGTGGTTCTTATTTAATAAATAGAATAGGGTTTAATAAGTGGTTCTTACCAGCGACGGGTTGTTTGGAGGGAAACAGCTTGTTGTCCACCGTCATGCTGATGTCACAAAACACTTCCTCCTCGTCTCGGTCTGCATCCAGCTGGAGAAGAAAGCAGGGTTTAACCATCACATCAAAGGACAACGGCAGGTTTACCATCACATAAAGGACTACAGCAGGTTTAACCATCACATAAAGGACAACGGCAGGTTTAACCATCACATAAAGGGACAACGGCAGGTTTTACCATCACATCAAGGACAACAGCAGGTTTTACCATCACATCAAAGGACTACAGTTACTTCAGGTTTTACCATCACATCAAAGGACAACAGTTACTTCAGGTTTTACCATCACATCAAAGGACTACAGCAGGTTTTACCATCACATCAAAGGACTACAGCAGGTTTTACCATCACATCAAAGGACTACAGCAGGTTTAACTATCACATCAAAGGACTACAGCAGGTTTTTACCATCACATCAAAGGACTACAGCAGGTTTTACCATCACATCAAAGGACTACAGCAGGTTTTACCATCACATCAAAGGACTACAGCAGGTTTAACTATCACATCAAAGGACTACAGCAGGTTTTACCATCACATCAAAGGAATACAGTTACTTCAGGTTTAACCATCACATCAAAGGACTACAGCAGGTTTTACCATCACATCAAAGGACTACAGCAGGTTTAACCATCACATCAAAGGACTACAGCAGGTTTTACCATCACATCAAAGGACTACAGTTACTTCAGGTTTTACCATCACATCAAGGACAACAGCAGGTTTTACCATCACATCAAAGGACTACAGTTACTTCAGGTTTTACCATCACATCAAAGGACTACAGCAGGTTTTACCATCACATCAAAGGACTACAGCAGGTTTTACCATCACATCAAAGGACTACAGCAGGTTTTACCATCACATCAAAGGACTACATTTACTTCAGGTTTTACCATCACATCAAAGTACTACAGCAGGTTTAACTATCACATCAAAGGACTACAGCAGGTTTTTACCATCACATCAAAGGACTACAGCAGGTTTTACCATCACATCAAAGGACTACTGTTACTTTTATACAGATATTAGGCTTCAGAATCACATCTAATGACTATAGTTTCTACAGTCAATGTCATTCCAGGATACCCCGGCCAGGTTGATTAGAAAGGCCTGCTCGCAGAAGTTTTTTAGGGAGCGCTTGACAGTGATGAGGGGTCGCAGACCCATTACGGATGCAGGCAATGAGGCAGTGATCGCTGAGATCTTGGTTGAAATCAGCAGAGGTGTATTTAGAGGGCAAGTTGGTTAGGATGACATCGATGAGGGTGCCCGTGTTTACGGCTTTGGGGTGGTACCTGGTAGGTTCATTGATAATTTGTGTGAGATTGAGGGCATCAAGCTTAGATTGTAGGACTGCCGGGGTGTTAAGCATGTCCCAGTTTAGGTCACCTAACAGTACAAACTCTAGATGGGGACAATCAATTCACATATGGTGTCCAGAGCACAGCTGGGGGCAGAGGGAGGTCTATAGCAAGCGGCAACGGTGAGAGACTTGTTTCTGGAAAGGTGAATTTTTAGAAGTAGAAGATCAAATTGTTTGGGTACAGACTTGGATAGTATTACAGAACTCTGCAGGCTATCTCTGCGGTAGATTGCAACACCGCCCCCTTTGGCCGTTCTATCTTGTCTGAAAATGTTGTAGTTAGGGATGGAGATTTCAGTGTTTTTGGTGGTCTTCCTAAGCCAGGATTCAGACACGGCTAGGACAACCAGGTTGGCAGAGTGTGCTAAAGCAGTGAATAAAACAAACTTAGGGAGGAGGCTTCTGATGTTAACATGCATGAAACCAAGGCTTTTACGGTTACAGAAGTCAACAAATGAGAGTGCCTGGGGAGTGGTCCTGGATTAACCTCTACATCACCAGAGGAACAGAGGAGGAGTAGGATAAGGCTACGGCTGTGTGTGTGTGTGTGTGTGTGTGTGTGCGTGTGTGTGTGCGTGTGTGTGTGTGTGTGTGTGTGTGTGTGTGTGTGTGTGTGTGTGTGTGTGTGTGTGTGTGTGTGTGTGTGTGTGTGTGTGTGTGTGCGCATGAGTTTGTGCTTTTTGGCTTTCCTGCCCTATTGGCAACAGATCCTTCTGGTGGTTCTGAGCAAAATACAGATTTGATCAAGTATGTAGAATAATCAGAGAGCTGAGGATAATGTGAATATAGGAATTTATACAACGGGTGGGTCTAATCCTGAATGATGATTGGTTAAAACCGCATTCCAGCCGGTGTCTATTCCGCAAGTTACCACCAACATTAAAATGACGTTAAATGCCTATTTACTCTGTTCCATCTGACTGCGCAATCCACTGTCTCATCAGCCCAGCCAGGCAATTTATAAACTTGATCTCCACTATAAAAAAATATCTCGACATTATCTCACATTTTTTTTCAGACTTACATTTCGTTTTCAACAGCGGAGATTTCTCTCTGACATCTGTCTCTCTGACATCTGTCTCTCTGACATCTGTCTCTCTGGCATCTGTCTCTCTGACATCTGTCTCTCTGTGTCTCTCTGACATCTGTCTCTCTGACATCTGCCTCTCTGACATCTGTCTCTCTGTGTCTCTCTGACATCTGTCTCTCTGACATCTGTCTCTCTGTGTCTCTCTGACATCTGTCTCTCTCTGTCTCTCTGACATCTGTCTCTCTGACATCTGTCTCTCTGACATCTGTCTCTCTGACGTCTGTCTCTCTGACAAGTGTCTCTCTGACATCTGTCTCTCTGACATCTGTCTCTCTGACATCTGTCTCTCTGTGTCTCTCTGACATCTGTCTCTCTGACATCTGTCTCTCTGACATCTGTCTCTCTGACATCTGTCTCTCTGTGTCTCTCTGACATCTGTCTCTCTGTGTCTCTCTGACATCTGTCTCTCTGACATCTGTCTCTCTGTGTCTCTCTGACATCTGTCTCTCTGACATCTGTCTCTCTGACATCTGTCTCTCTGTGTCTCTCTGACATCTGTCTCTCTGACATCTGTCTCTCTGACATCTGTCTCTCTGACATCTGTCTCTCTGTGTCTCTCTGACATCTGTCTCTCTGACATCTGTCTCTCTGTGTCTCTCTGACATCTGTCTCTCTGTGTCTCTCTGACATCTGTCTCTCTGACATCTGTCTCTCTGTGTCTCTCTGACATCTGTCTCTCTGTGTCTCTCTGACATCTGTCTCTCTGTGTCTCTCTGACATCTGTCTCTCTGACATCTGTCTCTCTGTGTCTCTCTGACATCTGTCTCTCTGACATTTTAAACATTGTTTCAATATTCAAATTGGATCTCCAGCTGTCGGGAGTCGGGATGAAACAGACAAGCCGCTTTTCTCAGCCAGTCGAAATCATGAACCAGCATCATTTTTATGGATATATATATATATAGACATATACAAAGAACTATCAACAGAAAACAGGTCAAATGAAACAAAATGCAGCTAGTTTGAAGTCTTTCCAGCTTCAGTTTGAAGTGATTGTGTTAGCTGTGTTGTTGGCTAGCTCCTCTGAACAGTGTCCTGACGAGAGAACACATTTTCTACGCCAGGTGAAATCACACCTCATTAGCTCATTGTTATGAACGTATATAAATAAATGTCTCTAGAAAACAGCTTTAACAAATGAAAATGGAGCTACTTTGCTGTTATTCTGGCTGCCCTGTTTGACATTTACTGTAAGTTAGCCATTGTTGGCTAGCTAGCTAGCTAGCTAGCAAGGGAGATTATGATGATTAGAGCTGATAGACAGACACACGGTTCGACAAGAAGAATTGAACAAGCCTTAATACTGAGGAAACCCTGTTAGGTGTAAATATGTTATTGGACTCATCAGTCAGAAAGAAAACAGCTGACTCACTCTACTTTCCTAAATGGTACCTACATACTACTTCTGACAAGGGCCCATAGAGAATACAGAGCCTTCGGAAAGAATTCAGACCCTCTTGACTTTTTACACATTTTGTTACGTTAGAGACTTATTCTAAAATGGATTAAATTGTTTCTACACACAATACCCCATAATGACATGTTTAGAAATGTTTGCAAATGTGTATATATATATATATATGGGTATGACGCTACAAGCTTGGCACACCTGTATTTGGGGAGTTCCTCCCATTCTTCTCTGCAGATCCTCTCAAGCTCTGTCAGGTTGGATGGGGAGCGTCGCTGCACAGCTATTTTCAGGTCTCTCCAGACATGTTAGATGGAGTTCAAGTCCGGGCTCTGGCTGGGCCAGAGATGGTTGTCCTTCTGGAAGATTCTCCCATCTCCACAGAGGAACTCTTGACCTCTGTTAGAGTGACCATCGGGTTCTTAGTCACCTCCCTGACCAAGGCCCTTCTCCCCTGATTGCTCAGTTTGTCCGGGCGGCCAGCTCTAGGAAGTATTGCTGGTTCCAAACTTCTTCCATTAAAGAATGATGGAGGCCACTGTGTTCTTGGGGAACTTCAATGCTGCAGACATGTTTTGGTACCCTTCCCCAGATCTGTGCCTCGACACAATCTTGTCTCGGAGCTCAACAGACAATTCCTTCGACCTCATGGTTCGGTTTTTGCTCTGACATGCACTGTCAACTGTGGGACCTTTATATAGACAAGTGTGTGCCTTTCCATATCATGTCCAATCGATTGAAATTTACCACAGGTGGACCACAGGCTGTAACGTAACAAAACATGGAAAAAGTCAAGGGGTCTGAATACTTTCCGAATACACTGCATACAGGGAATACGGTGCCAGCTGGGATGAAGCCAACAGAGGAACAGGTTGGCAAAGGAAAATGACAACATTTGGGAATGAGAGATTTGAGGATCCAAGACAAGTATAATAGATATTTTGTATTAAATAGGGTATTCAACAGTGTTCTACCTGAGGTACAGTAGTGCTGCCTTTTCAATACTGTCTCCCCCCCCCAAAAAATGACAGCAGTGGCTCCAGTCGTGTTTATATTTAGCAATTGTGATGCACCTCCAAAACAGGTATTCATTTTCCAATACGTTTAAACCATGAGTCACGAGTCACCATGGTAACGCCAGTGGGTAACTCCATGGTAACCTGCCGGACCACTCAGAGGGCATAAAGAAGTTAATGGTGGTGGAACAATCATTAAACTGAAAAGAATAACTGTTATGCCCGTAATGAATCATTGGTCTGATGACAGATTTGGCACATCCGTCCCTCCTTCCAGTTCTCTGAGAGTTAACAACACCTCAATAACCACCTCTGTTAGCCACACCGACGATATCGATTAAATATAAACATGTTAGTCAACAAATAAAATAAAAAAGGAAGGAGAAAAGCTTTCTGATAATTAAAATGGAAGGGTTATGTTTAGGATTCT
>NC_074690.1:5308739-5358739 GCF_029448725.1 Salvelinus fontinalis
TGGACTGGGAACCATCGCCGGAGGCTCTGGACTGGGAACCATCGCCGGAGGCTCTGGACTGGGAACCATCGCCGGAGGCTCTGGACTGGGAACCATCGCCGGAGGCTCTGGACTGGGAACTGTCGCCGGAAACCCCGGACTGGGGACCGTTGCTGGAGACCCCGGACTGGGGATCGTCGCTGGAGACCCCGGACTGGAGACCGTCGCTGGAGGCTCCGGACTGGGGATCGTCGCTGGAGGCTCCGGACTGGGAACTGTCACCGGAAGCTCTGGACTGGGAACTGTTGCCGGAAGGTCCGGACTGGGTAATGTCGCCGGAAGCTCCGGACTGGGAACTGTCGCCGGAAGCTCTGGACTGGGTTCTGTCGCCGGAAATTCTGGACTAGGTATAGTCGCCGGAAACTCTGGACTGGGTACTGTCGCCGGAAGCTCTAGACTGGGTACTGTCGCCGGAAGCTCTGGACTGGGAACTGTCGCCGGAAGCTCTGGACTGGGTACTGTCGCCGGAAGATCTGGACTGGGTAATGTCACTGGAAGCTCTGGACTAGGAAGCGCACTGGAAGCCTGATGCGTGGTGCCGGAACTGGTGGTACCGGGCTGAGGACACGCACCTCAGGGCGAGTGCGGAGAGGAGGCACAGGACGTACTGGACTGTGGAAGCGCACTGGAGGCCTGGAGTGTAGAGCTGGCACGATGCGTACTGGCTGGATGCTCACTTGAGACAGGCAAGTGCGGGGCGCTAGCACAGGACGCACTGGGCTGTGCAGACGCACCGGAGACACAGTACGCAGAGCCGACGCAGGATATCCGGGTCCAAGAAGGTGTACTGGAGACCAGGAGCGCTGAGCCGGCACCCTCCGTCCTGGCTGGATGCCCATTCTAGCCCGGCCAATGGGAGGAGCTGGAATATAGCGCACCGGGCTATGAATGCGAACTGGAGACACCGTGCACATCTCTGCATAATTAGTCTCAAATGGCACCCTATTCCCGTTTTAGTCTCAAATGGCACCCTATTCCCTATTTAGTCTCAAATGGCACCCTATTCACTATTTAGTCCCAAATAGCACCCTATTCCCTATTTAGTCTCAAAGTGCACTACTTTTGACCAGGACCCATAGGTGAAACACACAGCTGGAAACACACAGCTAGAAACACACAGCTGGAAACACACAGCTAGAAACACACAGCTGCAGACACACAGCTGGAAACACACAGCTGGAGACACACAGCTGGAAACACACAGCTGGTGACACACAGCTAGAAACACACAGCTGGAAACACACAGCTGGAAACACACAGCTGGAGACACACAGCTAGAAACACACAGCTGGAGACACACAGCTGGAGACACACAGCTGGAAACACACAGCTGGAGACACACAGCTAGAAACACACAGCTGGAGACACACAGCTGGAAACACACAGCTGGAAACAGACAGCTGGAAACAGACAGCTGGAAACAGACAGCTGGAAACACACAGCTGGAAACACACAGCTGGAAACACACAGCTGGAAACACACAGCTGGAAACACACAGCTGGAAACACACAGCTGGAGACACACAGCTAAAAACACACAACTATAAACACACAGCTATAAACACACAGCTGGAAACAGACAGCTGGAAACACACAGCTGGAAACACACAGCTGGAAACACACAGCTGGAAACACACAGCTAGAAACACACAGCTGGAAGCACACAGCTGGAAACACACAGCTGGAAACACACAGCTGGAAACACACAGCTAGAAACACACAGCTAGAAACACACAGCTGGAAACACACAGCTGGAAACACACAGCTGGAAACACACAGCTAGAAACACACAGCTATAAACACACAGCTGGAAACACACAGCTGGAAACACACAGCTAGAAACACACAGCTGGAAGCACACAGCTGGAAACACACAGCTGGAAACACACAGCTAGAAACACACAGCTATAAACACACAGCTGGAAACACACAGCTGGAAACACACAGCTGGACAACACACAGCTAGAAACACACAGCTGGAAACACACAGCTATAAACACACAGCTATAAACACACAGCTGGAAACACACAGCTGGAAACACACAGCTGGAAACACACAGCTGGAAACACACAGCTGGAAACACACAGCTGGAAACACACAGCTAGAAACACACAGCTAGATACACACAGCTAGAAACACACAGCTGGAAACACACAGCTGGAAACACACAGCTGGAAACACACAGCTGGAAACACACAGCTGGAAACACACAGCTAGAAACACACAGCTGGAAACACACAGCTGGAAACACATACCTGGAAACACACACCTGGAAACACACACCTGGAAACACACAGCTGGAAACACACAGCTGGAAACACACAGCTAGAAACACACAGCTGGAAACACACAGCTGGAAACACACAGCTGGAAACACACAGCTGGAAACACACAGCTGGAAACACACAGCTGGAAACACACAGCTGGAAACACACAGCTGGAAACACACAGCTGGAAACACACAGCTGGAAACACACAGCTGGAAACACACAGCTAGAAACACACAGCTGGAAACACACAGCTAGAAACACACAGCTGGAAACACACAGCTGGAAACACACAGCTGGAGACACACAGCTGGAAACACACAGCTGGAGACACACAGCTGGAAACACACAGCTAGAAACACACAGCTGGAAACACACAGCTGGAAACACACAGCTGGAAACACACAGCTGGAGACACACAGCTGGAAACACACAGCTGGAAACACACAGCTGGAAACACACAGCTAGAAACACACAGCTGTAAACACACAGCTGGAAACACACAGCTGGAAACACACAGCTAGAAACACACAGCTGGAAGCACACAGCTGGAAACACACAGCTGGAAACACACAGCTAGAAACACACAGCTGGAAACACACAGCTGGAAACACACAGCTGGACAACACACAGCTGGACAACACACAGCTAGAAACACACAGCTGGAAACACACAGCTGGAAACACACAGCTATAAACACACAGCTGGAAACACACAGCTGGAAACACACAGCTGGAAACACACAGCTGGAAACACACAGCTGGAAACACACAGCTAGAAACACACAGCTAGAAACACACAGCTAGAAACACACAGCTGGAAACACACAGCTGGAAACACACAGCTGGAAACACACAGCTGGAAACACACAGCTGGAAACACACAGCTGGAAACACACAGCTGGAAACACACAGCTGGAAACACACACCTGGAAACACACACCTGGAAACACACACCTGGAAACACACAGCTAGAAACACACAGCTGGAAACACACAGCTGGAAACACACAGCTGGAAACACACAACTGGAAACACACAGCTGGAAACACACAGCTGGAAACACACAGCTGGAAACACACAGCTGGAAACACACAGCTGGAAACACACAGCTGGAAACACACAGCTGGAAACACACAGCTGGAAACACACAGCTAGAAACACACAGCTGGAAACACACAACTGGAGACACACAGCTAGAAACACACAGCTGGAGACACACAGCTGGAGACACACAGCTGGAAACACACAGCTGGAAACACACAGCTGGAGACACACAGCTGGAAAGACACAGCTGGAAACACACAGCTAGAAACACACAGCTAGATACACACAGCTGGAAACACACAGCTGGAAACACACAGCTGGATGTCAAACATTATGGTTTGTGCTGCTTCCCCTCGTATTTTTTACCACAAATGGTAAATAAAGAGAAGAAGACTCTGTGAGCCCCACCTCTGAGGGGTGGAATGCCTGGTCTCACTTCTTCAGCTGGGACTGGATCACTACCCCCTAGTAGTGACAGTCTAACATGGACGACGGGTGTTCATGCGATGAGGCAGTGGGGACAGGTTCAAGACACAGCAATGTCAATCTTTGTTGTTTTTTTTGCTTAAAAGTAAGATTCTTCCAGCAAGATATGGATAATAATTGTCCACAGCATATTTTCATCAAACAGAGAGATATCCTGTAATACAAATATGCATTTACTATGACGTTGATATTTATTGCTGTGATGACTGAGAGACGAGATGCTAGAGGTCTTTAGGAAGGATTACATCGGCATGATCCTCTTTAATAGTTTCAGATTGGTTCACCACCATTAACCTACTTATCCCCTCTGAGTCGTATTGCTCTGCTGTGTGTGATGACACCATAGAACAGCCCAGAGAGAGAGAGAGAGACAGGCTGATGCTGGCTAGGTTACCCAAGGTAGAGACAGTCTGATGCTGGCTAGGTTACCCAATGTAGAGACAGCCTGATACAGGCTAGGTTACCCAAGGTAGAGACAGTCTGATGCTGGCTAGGTTACCCAAGGTAGAGACAGCCTGATGCTGGCTAGGTTACCCAAGGTAGAGACAGCCTGATGCAGGCTAGGTTACCCAATGTAGAGACAGCCTGATACAGGCTAGGTTACCCAAGGTAGAGACAGTCTGATGCTGGCTAGGTTACCCAAGGTAGAGACACTACATCCCAGAGAGAGACAGCCTGATGCTGGCTAGGTTACCCAATGTAGAGACAGCCTGATACAGGCTAGGTTACCCAAGGTAGAGACAGTCTGATGCTGGCTAGGTTACCCAAGGTAGAGACACTACATCCCAGAGAGAGACAGCCTGATGCTGGCTAGGTTACCCAATGTAGAGACAGCCTGATACAGGCTAGGTTACCCAAGGTAGAGACAGTCTGATGCTGGCTAGGTTACCCAAGGTAGAGACACTACATCCCAGAGAGAGACAGCCTGATGCTGGCTAGGTTACCCAAGGTAGAGACAGCCTGATACAGGCTAGGTTACCCAAGGTAGAGACAGCCTGATGCTGGCTAGGTTACCCAAGGTAGAGACAGCCTGATGCTGGCTAGGTTACCCAATGTAGAGACAGCCTGATACAGGCTAGGTTACCCAAGGTAGAGACAGTCTGATGCTGGCTAGGTTACCCAAGGTAGAGACACTACATCCCAGAGAGAGACAGCCTGATGCTGGCTAGGTTACCCAATGTAGAGACAGCCTGATACAGGCTAGGTTACCCAAGGTAGAGACAGCCTGATGCTGGCTAGGTTACCCAAGGTAGAGAGAGCCTGATGCAGGATAGGTTACCCAAGGTAGAGACAGCCTGATACAGGCTAGGTTACCCAAGGTAGAGACAGTCTGATGCTGGCTAGGTTACCCAAGGTAGAGACACTACATCCCAGAGAGAGACAGCCTGATACAGGCTAGGTTACCCAAGGTAGAGACAGTCTGATGCTGGCTAGGTTACCCAAGGTAGAGACAGGCTGATGCAGGCTAGGTTACCCAAGGTAGAGACAGTCTGATGCTGGCTAGGTTACCCAAGGTAGAGACACTACATCCCAGAGAGAGACAGCCTGATACAGACTAGGTTACCCAAGGTAGAGACAGTCTGATGCTGGCTAGGTTACCCAAGGTAGAGACAATCTGATGCTGGCTAGGTTACCCAAGGTAGAGACACTACATTCCAGAGAGAGACAGCCTGATACAGGCTAGGTTACCCAAGGTAGAGACAGTCTGATGTTGGCTAGGTTACCCAAGGTAGAGACAGTCTGATACAGGCTAGGTTACCCAAGGTAGAGACAGTCTGATGCTGGCTAGGTTACCCAAGGTAGAGACACTACATCCCAGAGAGAGACAGCCTGATGCAGGCTAGGTTACCCAAGGTAGAGACAGCCTGATGCTGGCTAGGTTACCCAATGTAGAGACAGCCTGATACAGGCTAGGTTACCCAAGGTAGAGACAGCCTGATGCTGGCTAGGTTACCCAAGGTAGAGACAGCCTGATGCTGGCTAGGTTACCCAAGGTAGAGCCAGTCTGATGCTGGCTAGGATACCCAAGGTAGAGACAGCCTGATGCTGGCTAGGTTACCCAATGTAGAGACAGCCTGATACAGGCTAGGTTACCCAAGGTAGAGACAGTCTGATGCTGGCTAGGTTACCCAAGGTAGAGACACTACATCCCAGAGAGAGACAGCCTGATGCAGGCTAGGTTACCCAAGGTAGAGACAGTCTGATGCAGGCTAGGTTACCCAAGGTAGAGACAGTCTGATGCTGGCTAGGTTACCCAATGTAGAGACAGCCTGATACAGGCTAGGTTACCCAAGGTAGAGACAGCCTGATGCTGGCTAGGTTACCCAAGGTAGAGAGAGCCTGATGCAGGATAGGTTACCCAAGGTAGAGTCAGCCTGATACAGGCTAGGTTACCCAAGGTAGAGACAGTCTGATGCTGGCTAGGTTACCCAAGGTAGAGACACTACATCCCAGAGAGAGCCATTCTGATACAGGCTAGGTTACCCAAGGTAGAGACAGTCTGATGCTGGCTAGGTTACCCAAGGTAGAGACAGGCTGATGCAGGCTAGGTTACCCAAGGTAGAGACAGTCTGATGCTGGCTAGGTTACCCAAGGTAGAGACAGTCTGATGCTGGCTAGGTTACCCAAGGTAGAGACACTACATCCCAGAGAGAGACAGCCTGATACAGGCTAGGTTACCCAAGGTAGAGACAGTCTGATGCTGGCTAGGTTACCCAAGGTAGAGACAGGCTGATGCAGGCTAGGTTACCCAAGGTAGAGACAGTCTGATGCTGGCTAGGTTACCCAACGTAGAGACAGTACATCCCAGAGAGAGAAAGCCTGATACAGGCTAGGTTACCCAAGGTAGAGACAGTCTGATACAGGCTAGGTTACCCAAGGTAGAGACAGTCTGATGCTGGCTAGGTTACCCAAGGTAGAGACACTACATCCCAGAGAGAGACAGCCTGATGCAGGCTAGGTTACCCAAGGTAGAGACAGCCTGATGCTGGCTAGGTTACCCAATGTAGAGACAGCCTGATACAGGCTAGGTTACCCAAGGTAGAGACAGCCTGATGCTGGCTAGGTTACCAAAGGTAGAGACAGCCTGATGCTGGCTAGGTTACCCAAGGTAGAGCCAGTCTGATGCTGGCTAGGATACCCAAGGTAGAGACAGCCTGATGCTGGCTAGGTTACCCAATGTAGAGACAGCCTGATACAGGCTAGGTTACCCAAGGTAGAGACAGTCTGATGCTGGCTAGGTTACCCAAGGTAGAGACACTACATCCCAGAGAGAGACAGCCTGATGCAGGCTAGGTTACCCAAGGTAGAGACAGTCTGATGCAGGCTAGGTTACCCAAGGTAGAGACAGTCTGATGCTGGCTAGGTTACCCAATGTAGAGACAGCCTGATACAGGCTAGGTTACCCAAGGTAGAGACAGCCTGATGCTGGCTAGGTTACCCAAGGTAGAGACAGTCTGATGCTGGCTAGGTTACCCAATGTAGAGACAGCCTGATACAGGCTAGGTTACCCAAGGTAGAGACAGTCTGATGCTGGCTAGGTTACCCAAGGTAGAGACAGTCTGATGCTGGCTAGGTTACCCAAGGTAGAGACACTACATCCCAGAGAGAGACAGCCTGATACAGGCTAGGTTACCCAAGGTAGAGACAGTCTGATGCTGGCTAGGTTACCCAAGGTAGAGACAGTCTGATACAGGCTAGGTTACCCAAGGTAGAGACAGTCTGATGCTGGCTAGGTTACCCAAGGTAGAGACACTACATCCCAGAGAGAGACAGCCTGATGCAGGCTAGGTTACCCAAGGTAGAGACAGCCTGATGCTGGCTAGGTTACCCAATGTAGAGACAGCCTGATACAGGCTAGGTTACCCAAGGTAGAGACAGCCTGATGCTGGCTAGGTTACCCAAGGTAGAGACAGCCTGATGCAGGATAGGTTACCCAAGGTAGAGACAGCCTGATACAGGCTAGGTTACCCAAGGTAGAGACAGTCTGATGCTGGCTAGGTTACCCAAGGTAGAGACACTACATCCCAGAGAGAGACAGCCTGATACAGGCTAGGTTACCCAAGGTAGAGACAGTCTGATGCTGGCTAGGTTACCCAAGGTAGAGACAGGCTGATGCAGGCTAGGTTACCCAAGGTAGAGACAGTCTGATGCTGGCTAGGTTACCCAACGTAGAGACAGTACATCCCAGAGAGAGAAAGCCTGATACAGGCTAGGTTACCCAAGGTAATGACAGTCTGATGCTGGCTAGGTTACCCAAGGTAGAGACAGTCTGATGCTGGCTAGGTTACCCAAGGTAGAGACACTACATCCCAGAGAGAGACAGCCTGATACAGGCTAGGTTACCCAAGGTAGAGACAGTCTGATGCAGGCTAGGTTACCCAAGGTAGAGACAGTCTGATGCTGGCTAGGTTACCCAAGGTAGAGACAGGCTGATGCAGGCTAGGTTACCCAAGGTAGAGACAGTCTGATACAGGCTAGGTTACCCAATGTAGAGACAGTCTGATGCTGGCTAGGTTACCCACGGTAGAGACAGGCGGATGCTGGCTAGGTTACCCAAGGTAGAGACAGTCTGATGCAGGCTAGGTTACCCAAGGTAGAGACAGGCTGATGCAGGCTAGGTTACCCAAGGTAGAGACAGCCTGATGCAGGCTAGGTTACCCAAGGTAGAGACAGCCTGATACAGGCTAGGTCACCCAAGATAGAGACAGTCTGATACAGGCTAGGTTACCCAAGGTAGAGACAGTCTGATGCTGGCTAGGTTACCCAAGGTAGAGCCAGTCTGATGCTGGCTAGGTTACCCAAGGTAGAGACAGCCTGATGCAGGCTAGGTTACCCAAGGTAGAGACAATCTGATGCTGGCTAGGTTACCCAAGGTAGAGACAATAAAGCCCAGAGAGAGACAGCCTGATGCAGGCTAGGTTACCCAAGGTAGAGACAATATATCCTTTAACAGCCCCGAGAGAGAGAGAGACAGCCTGATGCTGGCTAGGTTACCCAAGGTAGAGACAATAAAGCCCAGAGAGAGACAGCCTGATGCAGGCTAGGTTACCCAAGGTAGAGACAGCCTGATGCTGGCTAGGTTACCCAAGGTAGAGACAGCCTGATTCAGGCTAGGTTACCCAAGGCAGAGACAGTCTGATGCTGGCTAGGTTACCCAAGGTAGAGACAATATATCCTTTAACAGCCCCGAGAGAGAGAGAGACAGCCTGATGCTGGCTAGGTTACCCAAGGTAGAGACAGCCTGATGCTGGCTAGGTTACCCAAGGTAGAGACACTACATCCCAGAGAGAGACAGCCTGATGCAGGCTAGGTTACCCAAGGTAGAGACAGCCTGATGCTGGCTAGGTTACCCAAGGTAGAGACACTACATCCCAGAGAGACACAGCCTGATGCAGGCTAGGTAACCCAAGGTAGAGACAGCCTGATGCTGGCTAGGTTACCCAAGGTAGAGACACTACATCCCAGAGAGAGACAGCCTGATGCAGGCTAGGTAACCCAAGGTAGAGACAGCCTGATGCAGGCTAGGTTACCCAAGGTAGAGACAGCCTGATGCAGGCTAGGTTACCCAAGGTAGAGACAGCCTGATGCTGGCTAGGTTACCCAAGGTAGAGACACTACATCCCAGAGAGAGACAGCCTGATGCAGGCTAGGTTACCCAAGGTAGAGATAGCCTGATGCAGGCTAGGTCACCCAAGGTAGAGACAGTCTGATGCAGGCTAGGTTACCCAAGGTAGAGACAGCCTGATACAGGCTAGGTCACCCAAGGTAGAGACAGTCTGATGCTGGCTAGGTTACCCAAGGTAGAGACACTACATTCCAGAGAGAGACAGCCTGATGCTGGCTAGGTTACCCAAGGTAGAGACAATAAAGCCCAGAGAGAGACAGCCTGATGCAGGCTAGGTTACCCAAGGTAGAGACAATATATCCTTTAACAGCCCCGAGAGAGAGAGAGACAGCCTGATGCTGGCTAGGTTACCCAAGGTAGAGACAGTCTGATGCTGGCTAGGTTACCCAAGGTAGAGACAATATATCCTTTAACAGCCCCGAGAGAGAGAGAGACAGCCTGATGCTGGCTAGGTTACCCAAGGCAGAGACAGTCTGATGCTGGCTAGGTTACCCAAGGTAGAGACAATATATCCTTTAACAGCCCCGAGAGAGAGAGAGACAGTCTGATGCTGGCTAGGTTACCCAAGGTAGAGACAATACAGCCCAGAGAGAGACAGCCTGATGCAGGCTAGGTTACCCAAGGTAGAGACAATATAGCCCAGATAGAGACAGCCTGATGCAGGCTAGGTTACCCAAGGTAGAGACACTACATCCCAGAGAGAGACAGCCTGATGCAGGCTAGGTTACCCAAGGTAGAGACAGCCTGATGCAGGCTAGGTTACCCAAGGTAGAGACAGCCTGATGCTGGCTAGGTTACCCAAGGTAGAGACACTACATCCCAGAGAGACAGCCTGATGCAGGCTAGGTTACCCAAGGTAGAGACAGCCTGATACAGGCTAGGTTACCCAAGGTAGAGACAGCCTGATGCTGGCTAGGTTACCCAAGGTAGAGACACTACATCCCAGAGAGACAGCCTGATGCAGGCTAGGTTACCCAAGGTAGAGACAGCCTGATGCAGGCTAGGTTACCCAAGGTAGAGACAGCCTGATGCTGGCTAGGTTACCCAAGGTAGAGACAGCCTGATACAGGCTAGGTTACCCAAGGTAGAGACAGCCTGATACAGGCTAGGTTACCCAAGGTAGAGACAGCCTGATACAGGCTAGGTCACCAAAGGTAGAGACAGTCTGATGCTGGCTAGGTTACCCAAGGTAGAGACACTACATCCCAGAGAGAGACAGCCTGATACAGGCTAGGTTACCCAAGGTAGAGACAGCCTGATGCTGGCTAGGTTACCCAAGGTAGAGTCAGCCTGATGTAGGCTAGGTCACCCAAGGTAGAGACAGTCTGATGCTGGCTAGGTTACCCAAGGTAGAGCCAGCCTGATGCTGGCTAGGTTACCCAAGGTAGACACAGTCTGATGCAGGCTAGGTTACCCAAGGTAGAGCCAGCCTGATGCTGGCTAGGTTACCCAAGGTAGAGACAGTCTGATGCTGGCTAGGTTACCCAAGGTAGACACAGTCTGATGCAGGCTAGGTTACCCAAGGTAGACACAGTGTGATGCTGGCTAGGTTACCCAAGGTAGAGACAGCGTGATGCTGGCTAGGTTACTCAAGGTAGAGACAGCCTGATGCTGGCTAGGTTACCCAAGGTAGAGACAGTCTGATGCTGGCTAGGTTACTCAAGGTAGAGACAGTCTGATGCTGGCTAGGTTACCCAAGGTAGAGACAGCCTGATGCAGGCTAGGTTACCCAAGGTAGAGACAGCCTGATACAGGCTAGGTCACCCAAGGTATAGACAGTCTGATGCTGGCTAGGTTACCCAAGGTAGAGACACTACATTCCAGAGAGAGACAGACTGATACAGGCTAGGTTACCCAAGGTAGAGACAGCCTGATGCTGGCTAGGTTACCCAAGGTAGAGACAGCTTGATACAGGCTAGGTTACCCAAGGTAGAGACAGCCTGATGCAGGCTAGGTTACCCAAGGTAGAGACAGTCTGATGCTGGCTAGGTTACCCAAGGTAGAGACACTACATTCCAGAGAGAGACAGCCTGATGCTGGCTAGGTTACCCAAGGTAGAGACAGCCTGATGCTGGCTAGGTTAGCCAAGGTAGAGTCAGCCTGATGCAGGCTAGGTCACCCAAGGTAGAGACAGTCTGATGCTGGCTAGGTTACCCAAGTTAGAGCCAGCCTGATGCTGGCTAGGTTACCCAAGGTAGAGCCAGTCTGATGCTGGCTAGGTTACCCAAGGTAGAGACAGCCTGATGCTGGCTAGGTTACCCAAGGTAGACACAGTCTGATGCAGGCTAGGTTACCCAAGGTAGAGCCAGCCTGATGCTGGCTAGGTTACCCAATGTAGAGACAGTCTGATGCTGGCTAGGTTACCCAAGGTAGAGACACTACATTCCAGAGAGAGACAGCCTGATGCTGGCTAGGTTACCCAAGGTAGAATCAGCCTGATGCAGGCTAGGTCACCCAAGGTAGAGACAGTCTGATGCTGGCTAGATTACCCAAGGTAGAGACACTACATTCCAGAGAGAGACAGCCTGATGCTGGCTAGGTTACCCAAGGTAGAGACAGCCTGATGCTGGCTAGGTTACCCAAGGTAGTCAGCCTGATGCAGGCTAGGTTACCCAATGTAGAGACAGTCTGATGCTGGCTAGGTTACCCAAGGTAGACACAGTCTGATGCAGGCTAGGTTACCCAAGGTAGACACAGTGTGATGCTGGCTAGGTTACCCAAGGTAGAGACAGCGTGATGCTGGCTAGGTTACCCAAGGAAGAGACAGTCTGATGCTGGCTAGGTTACCCAAGGTAGAGACAGCCTGATGCTGCCTAGGTTACCCAAGGAAGAGACAATATATCCTTTAACAGCCCAGAGAGAGAGAGAGAGACAGTCTGATGCTGGCTAGGTTACCCAAGGTAGAGCCAGCCTGATGCTGGCTAGGTTACCCAAGGTAGAGCCAGCCTGATGCTGGCTAGGTTACCCAAGGTAGAGCCAGTCTGATGCTGGCTAGGTTACCCAAGGTAGAGCCAGCCTGATGCTGGCTAGGTTACCCAAGGTAGAGCCACCCTGATGCTGGCTAGGTAACCCAAGGTAGAGACAGCCTGATGCTGGCTAGGTAACCCAAGGTAGAGACAGCCTGATGCTGGCTAGGTTACCCAAGGTAGAGCCAGCCTGATGCTGGCTAGGTTACCCAAGGTAGAGACAGCCTGATGCTGGCTAGGTTACCCAAGGTAGAGCCAGCCTGATGCTGGCTAGGTTACCCAAGGTAGAGACGTCTGTATCAAGTGCAACTAATCTTTTTTCAGCATCTCTGCTTTTTGCCAAAACGGTTGTTTATAATTAAGTATAGAATCTTGCAGGATACATTAGTTGGAATTGGAAGAGTTGTTGTCTCTCAGCCATCATTATTCTAATAGATTTCAGAAAGAACAAAACCCTGTCCTGAAACATTCACATCAAAAGCTGCCAAGTTATAGGCAAAGACACAAAGCACACACGTCAAATAAAAATATTTTTCTTGATCAAATAAGATGGAAAACAAGCACTTTTTTTTTTTCAGTATTAATTCACCATCGTTACAAACCACTTCATGTCAATGTACATTACTGTATTGTACACAGGCTGGGCATCTAGGTTAGTACCTGCAGACTTTCCATCACCATGGAGAAAGACAATGACCAATCCAGTAATTGAGTAGAAACTCTGTCACGTTGGTTGTTGATCATTGATAGACAGCCATTTTTCAAGTCTTGCCATAGATTTTCAAGCCGATTTAAGTCAAAAGTGTAACTCGGCCTCTCAGGAATATTCACTGTTTTCTTGGTATGTAACTCCAGTGTAGATTTGGCATTGTGTTTTAGGTTATTGTCCTGCTGACAGGTTAATTCATCTCCCAGTGTCTGGTGGAAAGCAGACTGAGGCAGGTTTTCCTCTAGGACTTTGCCCTGTGCTTCCCTAACAACATGGCTACACACACGCACGCACGCACGCATGCACGCACGCACGCACGCACGCACGCACGCACGCACGCACGCACGCACGCACGCACGCACACACACACACACACACACACACACACACGGAGGAGACCAATAGTATACAATTAACACCATTACTGCCTTCCTGTCATTCAGATCAACAGCAAGGCTGTGTGTGTGTGTGTGTGTGTGTGTGTGTGTGTGTGTGTGTGTGTGTGTGTGTGTGTGTGTGTGTGTGTGTGTGTGTGTGTGTGTGTGTGTGTGTGTGTGTGTGTGTGTGTGTGTGTGTGTACCAAGGCTCTGGTCCAGTGGATGGCAGATCGATGGACAGATCAACAAAAGACAGACTGGTAAAAAGTGGCAAACCAGGACTCTATTGCTAATGGGAATTATGTTTCTGGACACCCTCGAGGACATTGCTGTCAATAATAGGACAATGCTGTCAAGTTGTTTTTTCAAGGGAGAGAAATAAAATACCCTGTCTGTCAGTCTTACTCTCTCAATAATAGGACAGGTAATACCCTGTCTGCCACTCTTACTCTCTCAATAATAGGACAGGTAATACCCTGTCTGTCAGTCTTACTCTCTCAATAATAGGACAGGTAATACCCTGTCTGTCACTCTTACTCTCTCAATAATAGGACAGGTAATACCCTGTCTGTCAGTCTTACTCTGTCAATAATAGGACAGGTAATACCCTGTCTGTCAGTCTTACTCTCTCAATAATAGGACAGGTAATACCCTGTCTGTCAGTCTTACTCTGTCAATAATAGGACAGGTAATACCCTGTCTGCCAGTCTTACTCTCTCAACAATAGGACAGGTAATAAATACCCTGTCTGTCAGTCTTACTCTGTCAATAATAGGACAGGTAATAATGAAGGAAACAATGGTACCCCTTGTGTTAACCCGCAACTAGAATTAGGGTCAGCTGCTGAATGGTAAACACCATAGACAACGCTTAAAAACTACACACACACACACACACACACACACACACACACACACACACACACACACACACACACACACACACACACACACACACACACACACACACACACACACACACACACACACCCTTGTCTTACCGTGACGATGAGTCCCCTCTCCTGGAAGTATTTGACCAAGGGGATGGTGTTCTGTTTGAAGTTGGTGAGGCGCCGCTCCGTTGCATTGGGGTTGTCGTCAGGACGACCCGTCGCCTCTGCACGCTTCTCCAGGCGCTCCTTCAGACGATGGTTAGCACAGGACAGGAACACGACCAGGTCTGGAGTACAGATCTATTGGAGGAGATAAACATTATTATGTTATTCAGACAGTGGTGTTATGTTCTCTAAAGACAAACATACATTACGTCGCTGAACAGAAAAGGGAACAAACAAAGGAGTCACTTCGACAACAGAAAACTAAACAGAATGGGTCTTAAACGGTTTCTGAAAAACACCCATGGGGATTCCCACTGAAAGTTGACGAAGCACCTAGAAAAGGGTCCTGAAAGTTGGCAAAGCAACTAGAAAAGGGTCCTGAAAGTTGGCAAAGCAACTAGAAAAGGGTCCTGAAAGTTGGCAAAGCAACTAGAAAAGGGAGACACCCGCACCATGGATGCCTACTAGATTTCCCTCAGAAAATACAAAGCAAAAGGCGAAACTCAAACCAAGTTAGGATGAGGAGTAACAAAGAATAAACTTAACAGGTAAAAACACCAGATGTAGGCTTTGTTTGGCTACCTAAAGTGGAAGGGCTAACGAGAGGCGGAAGAGCTAGCGAGAGGCGGAAGAGCTAACGAGAGGAGGAAGTGCTAACGAGAGGCGGAAGTGCTAACGAGAGGCGGAAGAACTAACGAGAGGCGGTAGAGCTAACGAGAGGCGGTAGAGCTAACGAGAGGCGGAAGAGCTAACGAGAGGCGGAAGAGCTAACGAGAGAAGGAAGAGCTAGCGAGAGGTGGAAGAGCTAACGAGAGGCGTAAGACCTAACGAGAGGCGGAAGACCTAACGAGAGGCGGAAGACCTAACGAGAGGCGGAAGACCTAACGAGAGGCGGAAGAGCTAACGAGACGCGGAAGAGCAAACGAGAGGCGGTAGAGCTAACGAGAGGCGGAAGAGCTAACGAGAGGCGGAAGAGCTAACGAGAGGCGGAAGAGCTAGCGAGAGGCGGAAGACCTAACGAGAGGCGTAAGACCTAACGAGAGGCGGAAGACCTAACGAGAGGCGGAAGACCTAACGAGAGGCGGAAGACCTAACGAGAGGCGGAAGAGCTAACGAGAGGCGGAAGAGCAAACGAGACGAGGAAGAGCAAACGAGAGGCGGAAGAGCTAGCGAGAGGCGGAAGAGCTAGCGAGAGGCGGAAGAGCTAGCGAGAGGCGGAAGAGCTAGCGAGAGGCGGAAGAGCTAACGAGAGGCGGAAGAGCTAACGAGAGGCGGAAGAGCTAGCGAGAGGCGGAAGAGCTAACGAGAGGCGGAAGAGCTAACGAGAGGCGGAAGTGCTAACGAGAGGCGGAAGAGCTGACGAGAGGCGGAAGAGCTAACGAGAGGCGGAAGAGCTAACGAGAGGCGGAAGAGCTAACGAGAGGCGGAAGAGCTAACGAGAGGCGGTAGAGCTAACGAGAGGCGGTAGAGCTAACGAGAGGCGGAAGAGCTAACGAGAGGCGGTAGAGCTAACGAGAGGCGGTAGAGCTAACGAGAGGCGGAAGAGCTAGCGAGAGGCGGTTAGAGCTAACGAGAGGCGTAAGACCTAACGAGAGGCGGAAGACCTAACGAGAGGCGGAAGACCTAACGAGAGGCGGAAGAGCTAACGAGAGGCGGAAGACCTAACGAGAGGCGGAAGAGCTAACGAGAGGCGGAAGAGCAAACGAGACGAGGAAGAGCAAACGAGAGGCGGAAGAGCTAGCGAGAGGCGGAAGAGCTAGCGAGAGGCGGAAGAGCTAGCGAGAGGCGGAAGAGCTAGCGAGAGGCGGAAGAGCTAGCGAGAGGCGGAAGAGCTAACGAGAGGCGGAAGAGCTAACGAGAGGCGGAAGAGCTAGCGAGAGGCGGAAGAGCTAACGAGAGGCGGAAGAGCTAACGAGAGGCGGAAGTGCTAACGAGAGGCGGAAGAGCTGACGAGAGGCGGAAGAGCTAACGAGAGGCGGAAGAGCTAACGAGAGGCGGAAGAGCTAACGAGAGGCGGAAGAGCTAACGAGAGGCGGAAGAGCTAACGAGAGGCGGTAGAGCTAACGAGAGGCGGTAGAGCTAACGAGAGGCGGAAGAGCTAACGAGAGGCGGTAGAGCTAACGAGAGGCGGTAGAGCTAACGAGAGGCGGAAGAGCTAGCGAGAGGCGGTTAGAGCTAACGAGAGGCGTAAGACCTAACGAGAGGCGGAAGACCTAACGAGAGGCGGAAGACCTAACGAGAGGCGGAAGACCTAACGAGAGGCGGAAGACCTAACGAGAGGCGGAAGAGCTAACGAGAGGCGGAAGAGCAAACGAGAGGCGGAAGAGCTAACGAAAGGCGGTAGAGCTAACGAGAGGCGGTAGAGCTAACGAGAGGCGGAAGAGCTAACGAGAGGCGGAAGAGCTAACGAGAGGCGGAAGAGCTAGCGAGAGGCGGAAGAGCTAACGAGAGGCGTAAGACCTAACGAGAGGCGTAAGACCTAACGAGAGGCGGAAGACCTAACGAGAGGCGGAAGACGTAACGAGAGGCGGAAGACCTAACGAGAGGCGGAAGAGCTAACGAGAGGCGGAAGAGCTAGCGAGAGGCGGAAGAGCTAGTGAGAGGCGGAAGAGCTAACGAGAGGCGGAAGAGCTAACGAGAGGCGGTAGAGCTAACGAGAGGCGGAAGAGCTAACGAGAGGCGGAAGAGCTAACGAGAGGCGGAAGAGCTAACGACAGGCGGAAGAGCTAGCGAGAGGCGGAAGAGCTAACGAGAAGCGTAAGAC
Source organism: Salvelinus fontinalis (assembly GCF_029448725.1). NCBI lineage: Eukaryota > Metazoa > Chordata > Actinopteri > Salmoniformes > Salmonidae > Salvelinus > Salvelinus fontinalis. Next base: position 5,326,076 of record NC_074690.1, read on the forward strand.
CTAACGAGAGGCGGAAGACCTAACGAGAGGCGGAAGACCTAACGAGAGGCGGAAGACCTAACGAGAGGCGGAAGACCTAACGAGAGGCGGAAGACCTAACGAGAGGCGGAAGAGCTAACGAGAGGCGGAAGAGCAAACGAGAGGCGGAAGAGCAAACGAGAGGCGGAAGAGCAAACGAGAGGCGGAAGAGCTAGCGAGAGGCGGAAGAGCTAACGAGACGCGGAAGAGCTAACGAGAGGCGGAAGAGCTAACGAGAGGCGGAAGAGCTAACGAGAGGCGGAAGTGCTAACGAGAGGCGGAAGAGCTAACGAGAGGCGGAAGAGCTAACGAGAGGCGGAAGAGCTAACGAGAGGCGGAAGAGCTAACGAGAGGCGGAAGAGCTAACGAGAGGCGGTAGACCTAACGAGAGGCGGAAGAGCTAACGAGAGGCGGAAGAGCTAACGAGAGGCGGAAGAGCTAGCGAGAGGCGGAAGACCTAACGAGAGGCGGAAGAGCTAACGAGAGGCGGAAGAGCTAACGAGAAGCGGAAGAGCTAACGAGAGGCGGAAGAGCTAACGAGAGGCGGAAGAGCTAACGAGAGGCGGTAGAGCTAACGAGAGGCGGAAGAGCAAACGAGAGGAGGAAGAGCAAACGAGAGGCGGAAGAGCTAGCGAGAGGCGGAAGAGCTAACGAGAGGCGGAAGACCTAGCGAGAGGCGGAAGAGCTAGCGAGAGGCGGAAGAGCTAACGAGAGGCGGAAGAGCTAACGAGAGGCGGAAGACGAGAGGCGGAAGAGCTAACGAGAGGCGGAAGAGCTAGCGAGAGGCGGAAGAGCTAGCGAGAGGCGGAAGAGCTAGCGAGAGGCGGAAGAGCTAACGAGAGGCGGAAGAGCTAACGAGAGGCGAAAGAGCTAGCGAGAGGCAGAGCTCTCCCGATATCTACTCTCCCAACTCTATCAGATGAACCCCATTCTGACTAGGGAGGTGACTCTCTGGGCCAGTACAGGTGAACCCCATTCTGACTAAGGAGGTGACTCTCTGGGCCGGTGCAGGTGAACCCCATTCTGACTAAGGAGGTGACTCTCTGGGCCGGTGCAGGTGAACCCCATTCTGACTAAGGAGGTGACTCTCTGGGCCGGTGCAGGTGAACCCCATTCTGACTAAGGAGGTGACTCTCTGGGCCGGTGCAGGTGAACCCCATTCTGACTAAGGAGGTGACTCTCTGGGCCGGTGCAGGTGAACCCCATCCTGACTAACGAGATTACTCTCTGGGCCAGGTTAAACCCATCCCGACTAACGAGATGACTCTCTGGGCCAGGTTAAACCCATCCTGACTAACGAGATCCCTCTCTGGGCCAGGTTAAACCCATCCTGACTAACGAGATGACTCTCTGGGCCAGGTTAAACCCATCCTGACTAACGAGATCCCTCTCTGGGCCAGGTTAAACCCATCCTGACTAACGAGATCCCTCTCTGGGCCAGGTTAAACCCATCCCGACTAACGAGATGACTCTCTGGGCCAGGTTAAACCCATCCTGACTAACGAGATCCCTCTCTGGGCCAGGTGTGACACATCCTAAGTTGGAATGAAGTTATTTTTCCTGAAGGTCTTCTGAGTGACGGGACTCCAACCCGTCTTCTCCGTGCCCTTAAAGTCTCTCTTTGTTTCCACAGCAACCAAACTGTCTAGCTACCTGCCTTCCTTTTCACAGGGAGCTGCGTTTAGTAGAAGGCATATTGTGAGTTGACTGGAATAAAATCAAGTCCATTAACTTGATTACTTGACGACCGACATGAGTTTGGCTATTTTTATAAAGACTCCAATCTTTCACTCTAAGATAATTTGAAGGATTAAAGGCCATTATCCAATTGAGTTGCATAGATGCTTTTTTTCATTTCAATGTTGGAATAAATTATAGCTGCTCTATGTTCACCCAAAACAAGAAACGCTTTAGAAATGACTGCTGCTGTAGTATCTTCCCTAAATGCAGACTAATCAACCAATCGATCAAACAATAAAAACAATCGATCAATCAATCGTGACCTGGTGACCGAGTCAATAGAGACAGTTTATCAGATCAGACTATGCAGTGTACAGAAGCAGGCTATTCATTACCACCAGGTCAGACTCCTGTTAGCTTTAACACTATACGCACGCACGGACACACGTACACACACGCACACACACACCCATTAATCCTCCTTCAGCAGCATGTTCTGAATTAGTGATCGTTTTCGTCTGTCTGGCTGCCTACCTGTCTGTCTGCCTGCCTACCTGTCTGTCTGCCTACGTGTCTGTCTGTCTGTCTGTCTGTCTGTCTGTCTGTCTGTCTGTCTGTCTGTCTGTCTGTCTGGGGAAGAAAGGAGGATGATGAAGGGATGGAGAGGGAGGAGAGGGATGGAGAGGGAGGAGAGGGATGGAGAGGGAGGAGAGGGATGGAGAGGGAGGAGAGGGATGGAGAGGGAGGAGAGGGATGGAGAGGGAGGAGAGAGATGGAGGGATGGAGAGGGAGGAGAGGGATGGAGAGGGATGAGAGGGAGGAGAGGGATGGAGAGGGAGGAGAGGGAGGAGAGGGATGGAGAGGGAGGAGAGGGATGGAGAGGGATGGAGAGGGAGGAGAGGGATGGAGAGGGAGGAGAGGGATGAGAGGGATGGAGAGGGAGGAGAGGGATGGAGAGGGATGGAGAGGGAGGAGAGGGATGGAGAGGGAGGAGAGGGAGGAGAGGGATGGAGAGGGAGGAGAGGGATGGAGAGGGAGGAGAGGGATGAGAGGGATGGAGAGGGAGGAGAGGGATGGAGGGACCCAGGGGGTCTGTGAGGGTGAAGGTCTGTCTGTTCTAAAATAAGGTGCGTTGAGCGCCGGAGGGCTGTTGTGATGTTGGAAAGGGCATCACAGTGAGAGCATCGCAGGGTGCTGCAGAGGAACGGACAACACACAGACAGATTTTCTATCTGATCTCTACTGTACGACTCAACCTGAGACTCTTCTATATACAGTGGGGCAAAAAAAGTATTTAGTCAGCCACCAATTGTGCAAGTTCTCCCACTTAAAAAGATGAGAGAGGCCTGTAATTTTCATCATAGGTACACTTCAACTATGACAGACAAAATGAGGGAAAAAAATCCAGAAAATCACATTGTAGGATTTTTAATGCATTTATTTGCAAATGATGGTGGAAAATGTTTTGGGTAGTCATATGTTCTGTCCGAGCCCTGTGTTGTTTTGTTGTGTTTGTCCGTATTAAAGAGCACTTTTTCCCAGAACTCTCTGCGCCTGAGTCCTTCCTCACCCACCTAGTCCCACGTCTTATTTATCACCCTCATTCATTACCCTTATTCATTAACCATATTTATTACCCTCATTAATTATCCGTTTTCATTAGCAATAATAAAATGACCCTTGTTTAATACCCTTATTCATTAACCATACGTATTACCTTAAAAATTCCCCTTATTCCTTACCCTTGTTTAATACCCTTAAACATGACCCTTATTCATTAACCATATGTATTACCTACCCTTAAACATTATCCGTATTCATTAGCCACAATGATTACCCTTATTCTTTACCCTTACCGATTAGCCATATTAAAATGACCCTTATACATTACCCTTATTCATTACCCTTATTCGTTAACCATATTCATTACCCTTGTTCATTATCCTTATTCATTAGCCATATGCATTACCCTTGTTCATTACCCTTATTCATTACCCTTATTCGTTAACCATATTTATTACCCTTATTTTACCAGGTAAATTGACTGAGAACACATTCTATTTTCTATCCCTCCAGTATACATAACCCACTGTGGGGAGTCTGTCGATAACAACTCTATGATACATAACATTGAACTGAAGTGAAATTGGGGAAAAAACAACTAATGTGAACATAGACAGACACATAGAATACCATTTGGGACAGAGACTATTTCCATTATAGTGCACTACTTTAGACCAGAGCCCTATGGGGGTAGTGCACTACTTTAGACCAGAGCCCTATGGGGTAGTGCACTACTTTTGACCAGAGCCCTATGGGGCTAGTGCACTACTTTAGACCAGAGCCCTATGGGGGTAGTGCACTACTTTTGACCAGAGCCCTATGGGGGTAGTGCACTACTTTAGACCAGAGCCCTATGGGGCTAGTGCACTACTTTAGACCAGAGCCCTATGGGGTAGTGCACTACTTTAGACCAGAGCCCTGTGGGTAGTGCACTACTTTAGACCAGAGCCCTATGGGTAGTGCACTACTTTAGACCAGAGCCCTGTGGGTAGTGCACTACTTTAGACCAGAGCCCTATGGGGCTAGTGCACTACTTTAGACCATAGTCCTATGGGGCTAGTGCACTACTTTAGACCAGAGCCCTATGGGGCTAGTGCACTACTTTAGACCAGAGCCCTATGGGGGTAGTGCACTACTTTAGACCAGAGCCCTATGGGCGTAGTGCACTACTTTAGACCAGAGCCCTATGGGGGTAGTGCACTACTTTAGACCAGAGCCCTATGGGGGTAGTGCACTACTTTAGACCAGAGCCCTATGGGGCTAGTGCACTACTTTTGACCAGAGCCCTATGGGTAGTGCACTACTTTTGACCAGAGCCCTATGGGGGTAGTGCACTACTTTAGACCAGAGCCCTATGGGGGTAGTGCACTACTTTAGACCAGAGCCCTATGGGGCTAGTGCACTACTTTAGACCAGAGCCCTATGGGGCTAGTGCACTACTTTAGACCAGAGCCCTATGGGGGTAGTGCACTACTTTAGACCAGAGCCCTATGGGGGTAGTGCACTACTTTAGACCAGAGCCCTATGGGGTAGTGCACTACTTTAGACCAGAGCCCTATGGGGCTAGTGCACTACTTTTGACCAGAGCCCTATGGGGCTAGTGCACTACTTTTGACCAGAGCCCTATGGGTAGTGCACTACTGTTGACCAGAGCCCTATGGGGGTAGTGCACTACTTTAGACCAGAGCCCTATGGGGGTAGTGCACTACTTTAGACCAGAGCCCTATGGGGCTAGTGCACTACTTTAGACCAGAGCCCTGTGGGGGTAGTGCACTACTTTAGACCAGAGCCCTATGGGGGTAGTGCACTACTTTAGACCAGAGCCCTATGGGGCTAGTGCACTACTTTAGACCAGAGCCCTATGGGGGTAGTGCACTACTTTAGACCAGAGCCCATAGCGCCCTCCGGGGCTCTACGCACCTTATCCCTTTGTAAAGTCGTTTTTCTGTAATGTCTTTTTTTCGTTAAGTGACGGACACCCGTAACATGCTGACTACACCGGGGAATCGTGCGTCATCCTGGGCATGTTGATTTTATGTCCATCAACACCAGACGTGATCAGGACATAAACACCAACTGTATTAATTTGGGGACAGAAACACATGAAACTTTAATGGACATTTAGCTAGTTAATTTGTCCTGGGATATAAACATTGTGTTTTTCTTTTGGATCTTTGTACATTTTCAGTCAGGGAGGTGACCAAGAACCCCATGGTCATTCTGACAGGTGACCAAGAACCCCATGGTCACTCTGACAGAGCTCCAGAGTTCCTCTGTGGAGATGGGAGAACCTTCCAGAAGGACAACCATCTCTGCAGCACTCCACCAATCAGGACTTTATGGTAGAGTGGCCAGATGGAAGCCACTCCTCAGTAAAAGGCACATGACAGCCCGCTTGGAGTTTGCCAAAAGGCACCTAAAGACTCTCAGACCATGAGAAAAATATTCTCTGGTCTGATGAAACCAAGATTGAACTCTTTGGCCTGAATGCCAAGTGTCACATCTGGAGGAAACCTGGCACCATCCCGACAGTGAAGCATGGTGGTGGCAGCATCATGCTGTGGGGATGTTTTTCAGCGGCAGGGACTGGAAAACTTGTCGGGATCGAGGGAAAGATGAACAGAGCAAAGCACAGAGAGATCCTTGGTGAAAACCTGCTCCAGAGCACTCAGGACCTCAGACTGGGGCAAAGGTTCACCTTCCAACAGGACAACGACCCTAAGCACACAGCCAAGACAACGCAGGAGTGGTTTCGGGACAAGACTCTGCATGTCCTCGAGTGGCCCAGCCAGAGCCCGGACTTGAACTCCATCTAACATCTCTGGAGAGACCTGAAAATAGCTGTGCAGCGACGCTCCCCATCCAACCTGACAGAGCTTGAGAGGATCTGCAGAGAAGAATGGGAGAAACTCCCCAAATACAGGTGTGACAAGCTTGTAGCGTCATACCCTAGAAGACTCGAGGCTGTAATCGCTGCCAAAGGTGCTTCAACAAAGTACTGAGTGAAGGGTCTGAATACTTACGGAAATGTGATATTTCAGTTAAAAAAATGTAATATACATTTGCAAACATTTTGAGAAAACTGTTTTCTCTTGGCCATTGTGGGGTATTTTGTGTATATTTATGCGGGGGGAAAAACAATTCAATACATATTAGAATGAGGCTGAAATGTAACAAAACGTGGGAAAAGTCAAGGGGTCTGAATACTTTCCCAATGCAGTGTTTCTGCTCCTATAAACCAATGAAGAGATGGGAGCGGCAGGACCTGCAGAGTATCAAGCACAACAAAATAGAACCAAGTTCTATAGAAACCGAAGTTCTATTTTAGCGCCAGGCTACGCAGACGCTCGTTGACGAGAGCGAGCAGTTTGGTTGAAATGACTGAACAACGTGTATCTGTACATTTATTTAGTGGTTTGCACGTTAAGACTAGCTGTCAACATTGGCGTCAGTAATGGGGATCCTAATAAATCAAATCAAATAGGGAGTAGGGTGCCATTTAGAACACAGTTTATATTACTGTAGCCTAGCAGGGTTAGCCTTGATGCTCCCTATATCCTTCTCTTCATGTCTCTCCTAACGCCCACTCCATCCCTCTCTTCCTCTCTCTCCTAACGCCCACTCCATCCCTCTCTTCCTCTCTCTCCTAACGCCCACTCCATCCCTCTCTTCATCTCTCTCCTAACACCCACTCCATCCCTCTCTTCATGTCTCTCCTAACGCCCACTCCATCCCTCTCTTCATCTCTCTCCTAACACCCACTCCATCCCTCTCTTCATGTCTCTCTCCTAACGCCCACTCCATCCCTCTCTTCATCTCTCTCCTAACGCCCACTCCATCCCTCTCTTCCTCTCTCTCCTAACGCCCACTCCATCCCTCTCTTCCTCTCTCTCCTAACGCCCACTCCATCCCTCTCTTCATGTCTCTCCTAACACCCACTCCATCCCTCTCTTCATGTCTCTCCTAACGCCCACTCCATCCCTCTCTTCCTCTCTCTCCTAACGCCCACTCCATCCCTCTCTTCCTCTCTCTCCTAACGCCCACTCCATCCCTCTCTTCATGTCTCTCCTAACACCCACTCCATCCCTCTCTTCATGTCTCTCCTAACGCCCACTCCATCCCTCTCTTCATGTCTCTCCTAACGCCCACTCCATCCCTCTCTCCATCTCTCTCCTAACACCCACTCCATCCCTCTCTTCATGTCTCTCCTAACGCCCACTCCATCCCTCTCTTCATGTCTCTCCTAACGCCCACTCCATCCCTCTCTTCATGTCTCTCCTAACGCCCACTCCATCCCTCTCTTCCTCTCTCTCCTAACGCCCACTCCATCCCTCTCTTCCTCTCTCTCCTAACGCCCACTCCATCCCTCTCTTCATCTCTCTCCTAACGCCCACTCCATCCCTCTCTTCATGTCTCTCCTAACACCCACTCCATCGCTCTCTTCATCTCTCTCCTAACGCCCACTCCATCCCTATCTTCATGTCTCTCCTAACGCCCACTCCATCCCTCTCTTCCTCTCTCTCCTAACGCCCACTCCATCCCTCTCTTCCTCTCTCTCCTAACGCCCACTCCATCCCTCTCTTCATGTCTCTCCTAACGCCCACTCCATCCCTCTCTTCCTCTCTCTCCTAACGCCCACTCCATCCCTCTCTTCATGTCTCTCCTAACGCCCACTCCATCCCTCTCTTCATCTCTCTCCTAACGCCCACTCCATCCCTCTCTTCCTCTCTCTCCTAACGCCCACTCCATCCCTCTCTTCCTCTCTCTCCTAACGCCCACTCCATCCCTCTCTTCCTCTCTCTCCTAACACCCACTCCATCCCTCTCTTCATGTCTCTCCTAACGCCCACTCCATCCCTCTCTTCATTTCTCTCCTAACGCCCACTCCATCCCTCTCTTCCTCTCTCTCCTAACGCCCACTCCATCCCTCTCTTCATGTCTCTCCTAACGACCACTCCATCCCTCTCTTCATGTCTCTCCTAACACCCACTCCATCCCTCTCTTCATGTCTCTCCTAACGCCCACTCCATCCCTCTCTTCATCTCTCTCCTAACGCCCACTCCATCCCTCTCTTCATCTCTCTCCTAACACCCACTCCATCCCTCTCTTCATGTCTCTCCTAACGCCCAGTCCATCCCTCTCTTCATGTCTCTCCAAACACCCACTCCATCCCTCTCTTCCTCTCTTTCCTAACGCCCACTCCATCCCTCTCTTCATGTCTCTCCTAACACCCACTCCATCCCTCTCTTCCTCTCTCTCCTAACGCCCACTCCATCCCTCTCTTCATGTCTCTCCTAACGCCCACTCCATCCCTCTCTTCATGTCTCTCCTAACGCCCACTCCATCCCTCTCTTCATGTCTCTCCTAACGCCCACTCCATCCCTCTCTTCCTCTCTCTCCTAACGCCCACTCCATCCCTCTCTTCATGTCTCTCTCCTAACGCCCACTCCATCCCTCTCTTCATGTCTCTCTCCTAACGCCCACTCCATCCCTCTCTTCATGTCTCTCCTAACGCCCACTCCATCCCTCTCTTCATGTCTCTCCTAACGCCCACTCCATCCCTCTCTCCATCTCTCTCCTAACGCCCACTCCATCCTTCTCTTCATGTCTCTCCTAACACCCACTCCATCCCTCTCTTCCTCTCTCTCCTAACGCCCACTCCATCCTTCTCTTCATGTCTCTCCTAACACCCACTCCATCCCTCTCTTCCTCTCTCTCCTAACACCCACTCATCCCTCTCTTCCTCTCTCTCCTAACACCCACTCCATCCCTCTCTTCATGTCTCTCCTAACACCCACTCCATCCCTCTCTTCCTCTCTCTCCTAACGCCCACTCCATCCCTCTCTCCATCTCTCTCCTAACACCCACTCCATCCCTCTCTTCATGTCTCTCCTAACGCCCACTCCATCCCTCTCTTCCTCTCTCTCCTAACGCCCACTCCATCCCTCTCTTCATGTCTCTCCTAACACCCACTCCATCCCTCTCTTCCTCTCTCTCCTAACGCCCACTCCATCCCTCTCTTCCTCTCTCTCCTAACGCCCACTCCATCCCTCTCTTCATGTCTCTCCTAACGCCCACTCCATCCCTCTCTTCATGTCTCTCCTAACGCCCACTCCATCCCTCTCTTCCTCTCTCTCCTAACGCCCACTCCATCCCTCTCTTCATGTCTCTCCTAACACCCACTCCATCCCTCTCTTCATGTCTTTCCTAACGCCCACTCCATCCCTCTCTTCCTCTCTCTCCTAACGCCCACTCCATCCCTCTCTTCCTCTCTCTCCTAACGCCCACTCCATCCCTCTCTCCATCTCTCTCCTAACGCCCACTCCATCCCTCTCTTCATGTCTCTCCTAACACACACTCCATCCCTCTCTTCATGTCTCTCCTAACACCCACTCCATCCCTCTCTTCATGTCTCTCCTAACGCCCACTCCATCCCTCTCTTCATGTCTCTCCTAACGCCCACTCCATCCCTCTCTTCATGTCTCTCCTAACGCCCACTCCATCCCTCTCTTCATGTCTCTCTCCTAACGCCCACTCCATCCCTCTCTTCATGTCTCTCTCCTAACGCCCACTCCATCCCTCTCTTCATGTCTCTCCTAACGCCCACTCCATCCCTCTCTTCATGTCTCTCCTAACGCCCACTCCATCCCTCTCTTCATCTCTCTCCTAAAACCCACTCCATCCCTCTCTTCATCTCTCTCCTAACGCCCACTCCATCCCTCTCTTCATCTCTCTCCTAACACACACTCCATCCCTCTCTTCATGTCTCTCCTAACGCCCACTAAAACCCTCTCTTCATGTCTCTCCTAACGCCCACTCCATCCCTCTCTTCATGTCTCTCCTAACGCCCACTCCATCCCTCTCTTCATGTCTCTCCTAACGCCCACTCCATCCCTCTCTTCATGTCTCTCTCCTAACACCCACTCCATCCCTCTCTTCATGTCTCTCCTAACGCCCACTCCATCCCTCTCTTCCTCTCTCTCCTAACGCCCACTCCATCCCTCTCTTCATGTCTCTCCTAACGCCCACTCCATCCCTCTCTTCCTCTCTCTCCTAACGCCCACTCCATCCCTCTCTTCATGTCTCTCTCCTAACGCCCACTCCATCCCTCTCTTCATGTCTCTCCTAACGCCCACTAAAACCCTCTCTTCATGTCTCTCCTAACGCCCACTCCATCCCTCTCTTCATGTCTCTCCTAACGCCCACTCCATCCCTCTCTTCATGTCTCTCTCCTAACGCCCACTCCATCCCTCTCTTCATGTCTCTCCTAACGCCCACTCCATCCCTCTCTTCCTCTCTCTCCTAACGCCCACTCCATCCCTCTCTTCATCTCTCTCCTAACGCCCACTCCATCCCTATCTTCATGTCTCTCCTAACACCCACTCCATCCCTCTCTTCATGTCTCTCCTAACACCCACTCCATCCCTCTCTTCCTCTCTCTCCTAACGCCCACTCCATCCCTCTCTTCATCTCTCTCCTAACGCCCACTCCATCCCTCTCTTCATGTCTCTCCTAACACCCACTCCATCCCTCTCTTCATCTCTCTCCTAACGCCCACTCCATCCCTATCTTCATGTCTCTCCTAACACCCACTCCATCCCTATCTTCATGTCTCTCCTAACGCCCACTCCATCCCTCTCTTCCTCTCTCTCCTAACGCCCACTCCATCCCTCTCTTCCTCTCTCTCCTAACGCCCACTCCATCCCTCTCTTCATGTCTCTCCTAACGCCCACTCCATCCCTCTCTTCCTCTCTCTCCTAACGCCCACTCCATCCCTCTCTTCATGTCTCTCCTAACGCCCACTCCATCCCTCTCTTCATCTCTCTCCTAACGCCCACTCCATCCCTCTCTTCCTCTCTCTCCTAACGCCCACTCCATCCCTCTCTTCATCTCTCTCCTAACGCCCACTCCATCCCTCTCTTCCTCTCTCTCCTAACGCCCACTCCATCCCTCTCTTCCTCTCTCTCCTAACGCCCACTCCATCCCTCTCTTCATTTCTCTCCTAACGCCCACTCCATCCCTCTCTTCCTCTCTCTCCTAACGCCCACTCCATCCCTCTCTTCATGTCTCTCCTAACGACCACTCCATCCCTCTCTTCATGTCTCTCCTAACACCCACTCCATCCCTCTCTTCATGTCTCTCTCCTAACGCCCACTCCATCCCTCTCTTCATGTCTCTCCTAACGCCCACTCCATCCCTCTCTTCATCTCTCTCCTAATGCCCACTCCATCCCTCTCTTCATCTCTCTCCTAACACCCACTCCATCCCTCTCTTCATGTCTCTCCTAACGCCCAGTCCATCCCTCTCTTCATGTCTCTCCAAACACCCACTCCATCCCTCTCTTCCTCTCTTTCCTAACGCCCACTCCATCCCTCTCTTCATGTCTCTCCTAACACCCACTCCATCCCTCTCTTCCTCTCTCTCCTAACGCCCACTCCATCCCTCTCTTCATGTCTCTCCTAACGCCCACTCCATCCCTCTCTTCATGTCTTTCCTAACGCCCACTCCATCCCTCTCTTCCTCTCTCTCCTAACGCCCACTCCATCCCTCTCTTCATGTCTCTCCTAACGCCCACTCCATCCCTCTCTTCATGTCTCTCTCCTAACGCCCACTCCATCCCTCTCTTCCTCTCTCTCCTAACACCCACTCCATCCCTCTCTTCATGTCTCTCCTAACGCCCACTCCATCCCTCTCTTCCTCTCTCTCCTAACACCCACTCCATCCCTCTCTTCATGTCTCTCCTAACGCCCACTCCATCCCTCTCTTCATCTCTCTCCTAACGCCCACTCCATCCCTCTCTTCATGTCTCTCCTAACGCCCACTCCATCCCTCTCTTCCTCTCTCTCCTAACGCCCACTCCATCCCTCTCTTCATGTCTCTCCTAACGCCCACTCCATCCCTCTCTTCATGTCTCTCTCCTAACGCCCACTCCATCCCTCTCTTCATGTCTCTCCTAACGCCCACTCCATCCCTCTCTTCATGTCTCTCTCCTAACGCCCACTCCATCCCTCTCTTCCTCTCTCTCCTAACGCCCACTCCATCCCTCTCTTCATGTCTCTCCTAACGCCCACTCCATCCCTCTCTTCATGTCTCTCCTAACACCCACTCCATCCCTCTCTTCATGTCTCTCCTAACACCCACTCCATCCCTCTCTTCATCTCTCTCCTAACGCCCACTCCATCCCTCTCTTCATGTCTCTCCTAACACCCACTCCATCCCTCTCTTCATCTCTCTCCTAACACCCACTCCATCCGTCTCTTCATCTCTCTCCTAACGCCCACTCCATCCCTCTCTTCATCTCTCTCCTAACGCCCACTCCATCCCTCTCTTCATGTCTCTCCTAACGCCCACTCCATCCCTCTCTTCATGTCTCTCCTAACACCCACCCCATCCCTCTCTTCCTCTCTCTCCTAACGCCCACTCCATCCCTCTCTTCATCTCTCTCCTAACACCCACTCCATCCCTCTCTTCATGTCTCTCCTAACGCCCACTCCATCCTTCTCTTCCTCTCTCTCCTAACGCCCACTCCATCCCTCTCTTCCTCTCTCTCCTAACGCCCACTCCATCCCTCTCTTCCTCTCTCTCCTAACGCCCACTCCATCCCTCTCTTCCTCTCTCTCCTAACGCCCACTCCATCCCTCTCTTCCTCTCTCTCCTAACGCCCACTCCATCCTTCTCTTCATGTCTCTCTCCTAACACCCACTCCATCCCTCTCTTCATGTCTCTCCTAACGCCCACTCCATCCCTCTCTTCATGTCTCTCCTAACGCCCACTCCATCCCTCTCTTCATGTCTCTCCTAACGCCCACTCCATCCCTCTCTTCATCTCTCTCCTAACACCCACTCCATCCCTCTCTTCATCTCTCTCCTAACGCCCACTCCATCCCTCTCTTCCTCTCTCTCCTAACGCCCACTCCATCCCTCTCTTCATGTCTCTCCTAACGCCCACTCCATCCCTCTCTTCATGTCTCTCCTAACGCCCACTCCATCCCTCTCTTCCTCTCTCTCCTAACGCCCACTCCATCCCTCTCTTCATGTCTCTCCTAACGCCCACTCCATCCCTCTCTTCCTCTCTCTCCTAACGCCCACTCCATCCCTCTCTTCCTCTCTCTCCTAACGCCCACTCCATCCCTCTCTTCCTCTCTCTCCTAACGCCCACTCCATCCCTCTCTTCATGTCTCTCCTAACGCCCACTCCATCCCTCTCTTCCTCTCTCTCCTAACGCCCACTCCATCCCTCTCTTCATGTCTCTCCTAACGCCCACTCCATCCCTCTCTTCATGTCTCTCCTAACGCCCACTCCATCCCTCTCTTCCTCTCTCTCCTAACGCCCACTCCATCCCTCTCTTCATGTCTCTCCTAACGCCCACTCCATCCCTCTCTTCATGTCTCTCCTAACGCCCACTCCATCCCTCTCTTCATGTCTCTCTCCTAACGCCCACTCCATCCCTCTCTTCCTCTCTCTCCTAACGCCCAGTCCATCCCTCTCTTCCTCTCTCTCCTAACGCCCACTCCATCCCTCTCTTCATGTCTCTCCTAACACCCACTCCATCCCTCTCTTCATCTCTCTCCTAACGCCCACTCCATCCCTCTCTTCATGTCTCTCCTAACACCCACTCCATCCCTCTCTTCCTCTCTCTCCTAACGCCCACTCCATCCCTCTCTTCCTCTCTCTCCTAACGCCCACTCCATCCCTCTCTTCATCTCTCTCCTAACACCCACTCCATCCCTCTCTTCATGTCTCTCCTAACGCCCACTCCATCCCTCTCTTCATCTCTCTCCTAAAACCCACTCCATCCCTCTCTTCATGTCTCTCCTAACGCCCAGTCCATCCCTCTCTTCATCTCTCTCCTAACACCCACTCCATCCCTCTCTTCATCTCTCTCCTAACACCCACTCCATCCCTCTCTTCATGTCTCTCCTAACGCCCACTCCATCCCTCTCTTCATCTCTCTCCTAAAACCCACTCCATCCCTCTCTTCATGTCTCTCCTAACGCCCAGTCCATCCCTCTCTTCATCTCTCTCCTAACACCCACTCCATCCCTCTCTTCATGTCTCTCCTAACACCCACTCCATCCCTCTCTTCATCTCTCTCCTAACACCCACTCCATCCCTCTCTTCATGTCTCTCCTAACGCCCACTCCATCCCTCTCCATCGCTCTCCTAAAACCCACTCCATCCCTCTCTTCATGTCTCTCCTAACGCCCAGTCCATCCCTCTCTTCATCTCTCTCCTAACGCCCACTCCATCCCTCTCTTCCTCTCTCTCCTAACGCCCACTCCATCCCTCTCTTCATGTCTCTCCTAACGCCCACTCCATCCCTCTCTTCATGTCTCTCTCCTAACGCCCACTCCATCCCTCTCTTCATCTCTCTCCTAACGCCCACTCCATCCCTCTCTTCATGTCTCTCTCCTAACGCCCACTCCATCCCTCTCTTCATCTCTCTCCTAACACCCACTCCATCCCTCTCTTCCTCTCTCTCCTAACGCCCACTCCATCCCTCTCTTCCTCTCTCTCCTGACGCCCACTCCATCCCTCTCTTCATTTCTCTCCTAACGCCCACTCCATCCCTCTCTTCATGTCTCTCCTAACGCCCACTCCATCCCTCTCTTCATGTCTCTCTCCTAACGCCCACTCCATCCCTCTCTTCATGTCTCTCCTAACACCCACTCCATCCCTCTCTTCATGTCTTTCCTAACGCCCACTCCATCCCTCTCTTCCTCTCTCTCCTAACGCCCACTCCATCCCTCTCTTCATGTCTCTCCTAACACCCACTCCATCCCTCTCTTCCTCTCTCTCCTAACGCCCACTCCATCCCTCTCTTCATCTCTCTCCTAACGCCCACTCCATCCCTCTCTTCATGTCTCTCCTAACGCCCACTCCATCCCTCTCTTCCTCTCTCTCCTAACGCCCACTCCATCCCTCTCTTCCTCTCTCTCCTAACGCCCACTCCATCCCTCTCTTCCTCTCTCTCCTAACGCCCACTCCATCCCTCTCTTCATGTCTCTCCTAACGCCCACTCCATCCCTCTCTTCATGTCTCTCCTAACGCCCACTCCATCCCTCTCTCCATCTCTCTCCTAACGCCCACTCCATCCCTCTCTTCATGTCTCTCCTAACGCCCACTCCATCCCTCTCTTCATGTCTCTCCTAACACCCACTCCATCCCTCTCTTCATGTCTCTCTCCTAACACCCACTCCATCCCTCTCTTCATGTCTCTCTCCTAACGCCCACTCCATCCCTCTCTTCATCTCTCTCCTAACGCCCACTCCATCCCTCTCTACATGTCTCTCTCCTAACGCCCACTCCATCCCTCTCTTCATCTCTCTCCTAACACCCACTCCATCACCCTCTTCATGTCTCTCCTAACGCCCACTCCATCCCTCTCTTCATGTCACTCCTAACACCCACTCCATCCCTCTCTTCCTCTCTCTCCTAACGCCCACTCCATCCCTCTCTTCATGTCTCTCTCCTAACACCCACTCCATCCCTCTCTTCATGTCTCTCTCCTAACGCCCACTCCATCCCTCTCTTCATCTCTCTCCTAACGCCCACTCCATCCCTCTCTTCCTCTCTCTCCTAACGCCCACTCCATCCCTCTCTTCATGTCTCTCCTAACACCCACTCCATCCCTCTCTTCATGTCTCTCTCCTAAAACCCACTCCATCCCTCTCTTCCTCTCTTTCCTAACGCCCACTCCATCCCTCTCTTCATGTCTCTCCTAACGCCCACTCCATCCCTCTCTTCCTCTCTCTCCTAACACCCACTCCATCCCTCTCTTCATGTCTCTCCTAACACCCACTCCATCCCTCTCTTCATGTCTCTCCTAACGCCCACTCCATCCCTCTCTTCATGTCTTTCCTAACGCCCACTCCATCCCTCTCTTCCTCTCTCTCCTAACGCCCACTCCATCCCTCTCTTCATGTCTCTCCTAACACCCACTCCATCCCTCTCTTCATGTCTCTCCTAACGCCCACTCCATCCCTCTCTTCCTCTCTCTCCTAACACCCACTCCATCCCTCTCTTCCTCTCTCTCCTAACGCCCACTCCATCCCACTCTTCATGTCTCTCCTAACGCCCACTCCATCCCTCTCTTCCTCTCTCTCCTAACGCCCACTCCATCCCACTCTTCATGTCTCTCCTAACGCCCACTCCATCCCTCTCTTCCTCTCTCTCCTAACGCACACTCCATCCCACTCTTCATGTCTCTCCTAACGCCCACTCCATCCCTCTCTTCATCTCTCTCCTAACGCCCACTCCATCCCTCTCTTCATGTCTTTCCTAACGCCCACTCCATCCCTCTCTTCCTCTCTCTCCTAACGCCCACTCCATCCCACTCTTCATGTCTCTCCTAACGCCCACTCCATCCCTCTCTTCCTCTCTCTCCTAACGCCCACTCCATCCCTCTCTTCATGTCTCTCTCCTAACGCCCACTCCATCCCTCTCTTCATCTCTCTCCTAACGCCCACTCCATCCCTCTCTTCCTCTCTCTCCTAACACCCACTCCATCCCTCTCTTCATGTCTCTCCTAACACCCACTCCATCCCTCTCTTCATGTCTCTCTCCTAACGCCCACTCCATCCCTCTCTTCATGTCTCTCCTAACGCCCACTCCATCCCTCTCTTCATGTCTTTCCTAACGCCCACTCCATCCCTCTTTTCATGTCTCTCCTAACACCCACTCCATCCCTCTCTTCCTCTCTCTCCTAACGCCCACTCCATCCCTCTCTTCATGTCTCTCCTAACGCCCACTCCATCCCTCTCTTCATCTCTCTCCTAACGCCCACTCCATCCCTCTCTTCCTCTCTCTCCTAACGCCCACTCCATCCCTCTCTTCATGTCTCTCCTAACGCCCAGTCCATCCCTCTCTTCATGTCTCTCCTAACGCCCACTCCATCCCTCTCTTCCTCTCTCTCCTAACGCCCACTCCATCCCTCTCTTCCTCTCTCTCCTAACGCCCACTCCATCCCTCTCTTCATGTCTCTCCTAACGCCCACTCCATCCCTCTCTTCATGTCTCTCCTAACGCCCACTCCATCCCTCTCTTCATGTCTCTCCTAACACCCACTCCATCCCTCTCTTCATCTCTCTCCTAACGCCCACTCCATCCCTCTCTTCCTCTCTCTCCTAACGCCCACTCCATCCCTCTCTTCATGTCTCTCCTAACGCCCACTCCATCCCTCTCTTCCTCTCTCTCCTAACGCCCACTCCATCCCTCTCTTCCTCTCTCTCCTAACGCCCACTCCATCCCTCTCTTCATGTCTCTCTCCTAACGCCCACTCCATCCCTCTCTTCATCTCTCTCCTAACGCCCACTCCATCCCTCTCTTCCTCTCTCTCCTAACGCCCACTCCATCCCTCTCTTCCTCTCTCTCCTAACGCCCACTCCATCCCTCTCTTCCTCTCTCTCCTAACGCCCACTCCATCCCTCTCTTCCTCTCTCTCCTAACGCCCACTCCATCCCTCTCTTCATGTCTCTCTCCTAACACCCACTCCATCCCTCTCTTCATGTCTCTCCTAACGCCCAGTCCATCCCTCTCTTCATGTCTCTCTCCTAACACCCACTCCATCCCTCTCTTCATGTCTCTCCTAACGCCCACTCCATCCCTCTCTTCCTCTCTCTCCTAACGCCACTCCATCCCTCTCTTCATGTCTCTCTCCTAACGCCCACTCCATCCCTCTCTTCCTCTCTCTCCTAACGCCACTCCATCCCTCTCTTCATGTCTCTCTCCTAACGCCCACTCCATCCCTCTCTTCATATCTCTCCTAACACCCACTCCATCCCTCTCTTCCTCTCTCTCCTAACGCCACTCCATCCCTCTCTTCATGTCTCTCTCCTAACGCCCACTCCATCCCTCTCTTCATGTCTCTCGCCTAACGCCCACTCCATCCCTCTCTTCATCTCTCTCCTAACACCCACTCCATCCCTCTCTTCATGTCTCTCCTAACGCCCACTCCATCCCTCTCTTCATGTCTCTCCTAACGCCCACTCCATCCCTCTCTTCATGTCTCTCCTAACGCCCACTCCATCCCTCTCTTCATGTCTCTCCTAACGCCCACTCCATCCCTCTTTTCATGTCTCTCCTAACGCCCACTCCATCCCTCTCTTCATCTCTCTCCTAACGCCCACTCCATCCCTCTCTTCCTCTCTCTCCTAACGCCCACTCCATCCCTCTCTTCATGTCTCTCCTAACGCCCACTCCATCCCTCTCTTCATCTCTCTCCTAACACCCACTCCATCCCTCTCTTCATGTCTCTCCTAACACCCACTCCATCCCTCTTTTCATGTCTCTCCTAACACCCACTCCATCCCTCTCTTCATGTCTCTCTCCTAACGCCCACTCCATCCCTCTCTTCATGTCTCTCCTAACGCCCACTCCATCCCTCTTTTCATGTCTCTCCTAACACCCACTCCATCCCTCTCTTCATCTCTCTCCTAACACCCACTCCATCCCTCTCTTCATGTCTCTCCTAACGCCCACTCCATCCCTCTCTTCATCTCTCTCCTAACGCCCACTCCATCCCTCTCTTCCTCTCTCTCCTAACGCCCACTCCATCCCTCTCTTCCTCTCTCTCCTAACGCCCACTCCATCCCTCTCTTCCTCTCTCTCCTAACGCCCACTCCATCCCTCTCTTCATGTCTCTCCTAACACCCACTCCATCCCTCTCTTCATGTCTTTCCTAACGCCCACTCCATCCCTCTCTTCCTCTCTCTCCTAACGCCCACTCCATCCCTCTCTTCATGTCTCTCTCCTAACGCCCACTCCATCCCTCTCTTCATCTCTCTCCTAACACCCACTCCATCCCTCTCTTCATCTCTCTCCTAACGCCCACTCCATCCCTCTATTTATCATTCATTCTATTCTGTGCCTACTGAACCTGTTCTGTTCTTACTGAATCTGTTCTGTTCTTACTGAACCTGTGTGTCCTTACAGAACCATCTCTAAGGCGCCAACAGACTCATCCACTGCCAGTTTAGGTATTAATTGGTTGCTTAGACACAACGGTAAACATAACAGTGGACATTCGTTATCTCCTCTCCTCTCTTCTCTTCTCCTCCTCGTCTCTTGCATTAAACTCGACCTTGTCCTTAGGTTGCCCCGACAGTTGTCTTGATTTCACATCTCTGCTTCACCCCTTCTAATCCTGGAAACCTAGAAACATGTGTGTGTGTGTGTTCGTGTGTGTGTGTGTGTGTGTGTGTGTGTGTGTGTGTGCGTGCGTGCGTGCGTGCGTGCGTGTGCGCGTGTGTGATTACAAGCAGATGTGCTAGATGTGAGATAAGGTGTGTTTGTGCCTTTCTGTGATTGTCTCTATACAGAGTAAACAAGCTCGATCTAACCTGCAATGCAATCTATTATCAAAGGAGTGTAGTGATTGAGGGGGAACAGCCAGGGCGGATATGGAACCAGTAACACTACAGTTACGTAACAGGTTCTCTAGCTGTGCCATAAAAGCCCAGCTCTCTTGGCATTAAAGGGGGTAGTAGCAACTACAGTAGTAGTGTTGTGATGGATGGATGGATGGATGGATGGATGGATTGATGGATTGATTGATAGATAAAATAGATAGATAATTGGCATGACAGTAAATGCACTGACTTGGATACACTTCCTCACAGATGAATCGTGCTCTGGTTGGCATGACACACACACCGAGGTGTCATGCCCCCCTCAGATTTGTGCTGTTTTAAAAGAATTCAGATGTTAAATTAATTACTAAACTTTAAGCCCACGTTTTACCAAAGTCCTATTTTCCAAAAAAGTCAAAATTGTCAGGACAAGCAGGAGGTATGTTTGTAAATGAAATTAGTCAATCTACAGTTGAAGTCGGAAGTTTACATACACTTAGGTTGGAGTCATTAAAACTTGTTTTTCAACCACTCCACAAATTTCTTGTTAACAAACTATAGTTTTGGCAAGTCGGTTAGGACATCTACTTTGTGCATGACACAAGTAATTTTTCCAACAATTGTTTACAGACAGATTATTTCACTTGTCATTCGCTGTCTCACAATTCTAGTGAATCAAAAGTTTACATTAAGTTGACTGTTTATTTTTTTATTTTTTTATTCACCTTTATTTAACCAGGTAGGCTAGTTGAGAACAAGTTCTCATTTGCAACTGCGACCTGGCCAAGATAAAGCATAGGAGTGTGAACAGACAACAACACAGAGTTACACATGGAGTAAACAATAAACAAGTCAATAACATGGTAGAAAAAAGAGAATCTATATACAATGTGTGCAAAAGGCATGAGGTAGGCAATAAATCGAATAATTACAATTTATCAGATTAACACTGGAGTGATAAATCATCAGACGATCATGTGCAAGAAGAGATACTGGTGTGCAAAAGAGCAGATAAGTAAATAAATAAAAGCAGTATGGGGGTGAGGTAGGTAAATTGGGTGGGTAGTTTACAGATGGACTATGTACAGCTGCAGCGATCGGTTAGCTGCTCGGATAGCAGATTTTTAAAGTTGTTGAGGGAGATAAAAGTCTCCAACTTCAGAGATTTTTGCAATTCGTTCCAGTCGCAGGCAGCAGAGAACTGGAAGGAAAGGCGTCCAAATGAGGTTTTGGCTTTAGGGATGATCAGTGAGATACACCTGCTGGAGCGCGTGCTACGGGTGGGTGTAGCCATCGTGACCAGTGAACTGAGATAATGCGGCACTTTGCCTAGCATAGCCTTGTAGATGACCTGGAGCCAGTGGGTCTGACGACGAACATGTAGCGAGGGCCAGCCGACTAGGGCATACAGGTCGCAGTGGTGGGTCGTATAAGGTGCTTTAGTAACAAAACGGATGGCACTGTGATAAACTGCATCCAGTTTGCTGAGTAGAGTATTGGAAGCTATTTTGTAGATGACATCTCCGAAGTCGAGGATCGGTAGGATAGTCAGTTTTACTAGGGTAAGTTTGGCGGCGTGAGTGAAGGAGGCTTTGTTCCGGAATAGAAAGCCGACTCTAGATTTGATTTTGGATTGGAGATGTTTGATATGAGTCTGGAAGGAGAGTTTGCAGTCTAGCCAGACACCTAGGTGCTTATAGATGTCCACATATTCTATGTCGGAACCATCCAGGGTGGTGATGCAAGTCGGGCGTGCGGGTGCAGGCAGCGAACGGTTGAAAAGCATGCATTTGGTTTTACTAGCGTTTAAGAGCAGTTGGAGGCCACGGAAGGAGTGTTGTATGGCATTGAAGCTCGTTTGGAGGTTAGAGAGCACAGTGTCCAGGGAAGGGCCGGAAGTATACAGAATGGTGTCGTCTGCGTAGAGGTGGATCAGGGAATCGCCCGCAGCAAGAGCAACATCATTGATGTATACAGAGAAAAGAGTCGGCCCGAGAATTGAACCCTGTGGTACCCCCATAGAGACTGCCAGAGGACCGGACAACATGCCCTCCGATTTGACACACTGAACTCTGTCTGCAAAGTAGTTGGTGAACCAGGCAAGGCAGTCATTAGAAAAACCGAGGCTATTGAGTCTGCCGATAAGAATATGGTGATTGACAGAGTCGAAAGCCTTGGCCAGGTCGATGAAGACGGCTGCACAGTAATGTCTTTTATCGATGGCGGTTATGATATCGTTTAGTACCTTGAGCGTGGCTGAGGTGCACCCGTGACCGGCTCGGAAACCGGATTGCACAGCGGAGAAGGTACGGTGGGATTCGAGATGGTCAGTGATCTGTTTGTTGACTTGGCTTTCGAAGACCTTAGCTAGGCAGGGCAGGATGGATATAGGTCTGTAACAGTTTGGGTCCAGGGTGTCTCTCCCTTTGAAGAGGGGGATGACAGCGGCAGCTTTCCAATCCTTGGGGATCTCAGATGATACGAAGGAGAGGTTGAACAGGCTGGTAATAGGGGGTGCGACAATGGCAGCGGACAGTTTCAGAAATAGGGGGCCCAGATTGTCAAGCCCAGCTGATTTGTATGGGTCCAGGTTTTCCAGCTCTTTCAGAACATCTGCTATCTGGATATGGGTAAAGGAGAAGCTGGGGAGGCTTGGGCGAGTAGCAGCGGGGGGGGGCGGGGCTGTTGGCCAAGGTTGGAGTCGCCAGGTGGAAGGCATGGCCAGCCATTGAGAAATGTTTGTTGAAGTTTTCGATTATCACGGACTTATCAGTGGTGACCGTGTTATCTAGCCTCAGTGCAGTGGGCAGCTGGGGGGAGGTGCTCTTGTTTTCCATGGACTTTACAGTATCCCAGAACTTTTTGGAGTTAGAGCTACAGGATGCAAATTTCTGCTTGAAAAAGCTGGCCTTTGCTTTCCTGACTGACTGCGTGTATTGGTTCCTGACTTCCCTGAACAGTTGCATATCACGGGGGCTCTTCGATGCTATTGCAGTTTGCCACAGGATGTTTTTGTGCTGGTCGAGGGCAGTCAGGTCTGGAGTGAACCAAGGGCTGTATCTGTTCTTGCCTTTAACAGCTTGGAAAATTCCAGAAACTTATGTCATGGCTTTAGAAGCTTCTGATAGGCTAACCGACATCATTTGAGTCAATTGAAGGTGTACCTGTGGATGTATTTCAAGGCCTACCTTCAAACTCAGTGCATCTTTGCTTGACATCATGGCAAAATCAAAAGACTTGGGTTCATCCTTGGGAGCAATTTCCAAACGCCTGAAGGTACCACGTTCATCTGTACAAACAATAGTACGCAAGTATAAACACCATGGGACCACGCAGTAGTCATACCGCTCAGGAAGGAGATGCGTTCTATCTCCTAGAGATGAACGTACTTTGGTGTGAAAAGTGCAAATCAATCCCATAACAACAGCAAAGGACCTTGTGAAGATGCTGGAGGAAACAGGTACAAAAGTATCTATATCCAAAGTAAAACGAGTCCTATATCGACATAACCTGAAAGGCCGCTCAGCAAGGAAGAAGCCACTGCTCCAAAACCGCCATAAAAAGCCAGGCTACAGTTTGCAACTGCAGATGGGGACAAAGATCGTACTTTTTGGTGAAATGTCCTCTGGTCTGATGAAACAAAAATAGAACTGTTTGGCCATAATGACCATCGTTATGTTTGGAGGAAAATGGGGATGCTTGCAAGCCGAAGAACACCATCCCAACCGTGAAGCACGGGGGTGGCAGCATCATGTTGTGGGGGTGCTTTGCTGCAGGAGGGACTGGTGCACTTCACAAAATAGATGGCATCATGAGGACGGAAAATTATGTGGATATATTGAAGCAACATCTCAAGACATCAGTCAGGAAGTTAAAGCTTGGTCGCAAATGGGTCTTCCAAATGGACAATGACTCCAAGCATACTTCCAAAGTTGTGGCAAAATGGCTTAAGGACAACAAAGTCAAGGTATTGGAGTGGTCATCACAAAGCCCTGACCTCAATCCTATAGAAAATTTGTGGGCAGAACTGAAAAAGCGTGTGCGAGAAAGGAGGCCTAAGAAACCTGACTCAGTTACACCAGCTCTGTCAGGAGGAATGGGCCAAAATTCACCCAACTTATTGTGGGAAGCTTATGGAAGGCTACCAGAAACGTTTGACCCAAGTTAAACAACATAAAGGCAATGCTACCAAATACTAATTGAGTGAATCTAAACTTCTGACCCACTGGGAATGTGGTGAGAGAAATAAAAGCTGAAATAAATCATTCTCTCTACTATTATTCTGACATTTCACATTCTTAAAATAAAGTGGTGATCCTAACTGACCTAAGACAGGGAGTTTTTACACGGATTAAATGTCAGGAATTGTGAAAAACTGAGTTTAAATGTATTTGGCTAAAGTGTATATAAACTTCCTAATTCAACTGTATTGACCCCTGGTCATTTTATGAAGTTGACTTTAGCAACAATTCTTAACCCACAATTCTGGGTTAAAACAGTGGACTAAGTATTTGGACAGAACACATGTTGGGTTATTTTGACCCAGCCAGTTGGGTCACAAACAACCCATTGTTTTCTTTAAAATGGGCTGGGTTATTGAGGTATGATCCACTGGGTCTGATCTGACTGGAGGTGTGGCTTAGCATGGGCGTGGCTATTAGATAGATCTGAAGACTGGAGGTGTGGCTTAGCATGGGCGAGGCTTTTAGATCGATCTGAAGACTGGAGGTGTGGCTTAGCATGGGCGTGGCTATTAGATCAATCTGAAGACTGGAGGTGTGGCTTAGCATGGGCGTGGCTATTAGATCGATCTGAAGACTGGAGGTGTAGCTTAGCATGGGCGTGGCTATTAGATCGATCTGAAGACTGGAGGTGTGGCTTAGCATGGGCGTGGCTATTAGATCGATCTGAAGACTGGAGGTGTGGCTTAGCATGGGCGTGGCTATTAGATCGATCTGAAGACTGGAGGTGTGGCTTAGCATGGGCGTGGCTATTAGATCGATCTGACGACTGGAGGTGTGGCTTAGCATGGGCGTGGCTATTAGATCGATCTGAAGACTGGAGGTGTGGCTTAGCATGTGGCTTTTAGATCGATCTGAAGACTGGAGGTGTGGCTTAGCATGGGCGTGGCTATTAGATCGATCTGAAGACTGGAGGTGTGGCTTAGCATGGGCGTGGCTTTTAGATCGATCTGAAGACTGGAGGTGTGGTTTAGCATGGGCGTGGCTTTTAGATCGATCTGAAGACTGGAGGTGTGGCTTTGCATGGGCGTGGCTATTAGATCGATCTGAAGACTGGAGGTGTGGCTTAGCATGGGCGTGGCTATTAGATCGATCTGAAGACTGGAGGTGTGGCTTAGCATGTGGCTTTTAGATCGATCTGAAGACTGGAGGTGTGGCTTAGCATGGGCGAGGCTTTTAGATCGATCTGAAGACTGGAGGTGTGGCTTAGCATGGGCGTGGCTTTTAGATCGATCTGAAGACTGGAGGTGTGGCTTAGCATGGGCGAGGCTTTTAGATCGATCTGAAGACTGGAGGTGTGGCTTAGCATGGCGTGGCTTTTAGATCGATCTGAAGACTGGAGGTGTGGCTTAGCATGGGCGTGGCTTTTAGATCGATCTGAAGACTGGAGGTGTGGCTTTGCATGGGCGTGGCTATTAGATCGATCTGAAGACTGGAGGTGTGGCTTAGCATGGGCGAGGCTTTTAGATCGATCTGAAGACTGGAGGTGTGGCTTAGCATGGGCGTGGCTATTAGATCGATCTCAAAGCATGTTAAGATTGAGCTCTGACACTTTTGTAGCTTTAATAAAGGCTTACATAAGAGTAGTCATTAAGTTCCTATGCATAACCCAATGTTGGGATATTTATCAATTTGTTATAAAAAAAAAATTATAATAATGTTATTAATTGTACAAGAAAAAATATAATGTGCAAAAATATTAAAGGGAAATATACATTTTCAATGTAC
Source organism: Salvelinus fontinalis (assembly GCF_029448725.1). Classification (NCBI taxonomy): domain Eukaryota; kingdom Metazoa; phylum Chordata; class Actinopteri; order Salmoniformes; family Salmonidae; genus Salvelinus; species Salvelinus fontinalis. The sequence continues at coordinate 5,351,652 of NC_074690.1, forward strand.
AAACTTAGCAGGATGGACATGAATAACAGTTACACTCATGGGTAGCCAAAAATAACTATCTTAAAGCCACGCCCCTAATGGATTACCCAGACATGGGTTAATTTAACCATCAGTTGGGGTTCTATTCACTTTCATAATGGGTTGACCTAGCAGGCTTTCAGATAGGTCTGTTTATACACTGCAAATTAAAACCACCCTTAAATATTTTAGCACATTACATATATTAATAGACAATGAATAACATTATTATTCCCATATCATAAAGTGGTTACTATCCCAACATTTGGATATGCATTTGAACTTGAGGAATTCAACTTGTGTAAGCCTTATTAAAGCTGCAACACTGTCATCGTGCTTAAACCGTAACATGTGTTGACAGTACAACAAAACAGATGAACCACAATGACATTTACTCTCACGGGTGGCCAAAAACAACCACCTGAAAGCCAAGCCCCTACTAAGACACACCTTCAGTCTTCAGATCTGACCAGGTGGCTCATAGTTCAATAACCCAACTAAGTGACCCAACTGGCTGGGTCAAAAAACAACCCAACATGTGTTCTGTCCACTATTTACCCAGCTCTGGGGTTGTCATTTACCCAGCATTTCTTTATGTGTAGCCAGCTAGATAGGCTTCCAATCTCCAATCTCCCGATCTCATAACTAACTACCAAGCCATTTCACGCTATCAGTCAAATTAGAGTAGCTTGTCTAACAATCTTAGCTAGCGCGCCTGCTGGCACGGTTGGTAAACTTTAGAATAACAAGTAATAACTAAATGTACTGAATATGACTAAGATTCCTTTTCAATCTTTAACCCAGATTTGAGCTAAGATGCTGAGAATCATTGGTTTCTTTAATAAATAACCACCAGTCAGGAGGATACAGACGGCTCAAGAGGTACGCTGAGATATACAGGTAAATACTTGGTTTAAGTGTAATCTGGGAATTTATGATAACACATTTACATTTAGTAATTTTAGTAATTTGGGTCAGTTGCTCTTATCCAGACCCAACTTACAGTTAGTGCATTCATCTTAGGATAGCTAGGTGGGGCAACTACTGGTTGCCTAGAAACCACCAGGAGAGGAGAAACCACTCCCCTCAAATACAGCCGCTGATTACCAAAACCAGAACAGTCACAAGTAACCCTGCCCCTTGATCCTGGTTCATGTGTCCACTGAGAAGACAGCCAGGCCTTGAAATAGATGGCCCGACCTAGCTAGACAGTACTAGACCACAACAGATTAGGACAGAAATTATACTTATCACTCCTGGAGATATCAGGAGATATCAGGAGTCCTCTAGCTATAGAATCACTCCTGGAGATATCAGGAGTCCTCTAGCTATAGAATCACTCCTGGAGATATCAGGAGTCCTCTAGCTATAGAATCACTCCAGGAGATATCAGGAGTCCTCTAGCTATAGAATCACTCCTGGAGATATCAGGAGATATCAGGAGTCCTCTAGTTATAGAATCACTCCTGGAGATATCAGGAGTCCTCTAGCTATAGAATCACTCCTGGAGATACCAGGAGTCCTCTAGCTATAGAATCACTCCTGGAGATATCAGGAGTCCTCTAGCTATAGAATCACTCCTGGAGATATCAGGAGATATCAGGAGTCCTCTAGCTATAGAATCACTCCAGGAGATATCAGGAGATATCAGGAGTCCTCTAGCTATAGAATCACTCCAGGAGATATCAGGAGATATCAGGAGTCCTCTAGCTATAGAATCGCTCCTGGAGATATCAGGAGTCCTCTAGCTATAGAATCACTCCTGGAGATATCAGGAGCCCTCTAGCTATAGAATCACTCCTGGAGATATCAGGAGTCCTCTAGCTATAGAATCACTCCTGGAGATATCAGGAGTCCTCTAGCTATAGAATCACTCCTGGAGATATCAGGAGATATCAGGAGTCCTCTAGCTATAGAATCACTCCAGGAGATATCAGGAGATATCAGGAGTCCTCTAGCTATAGAATCACTCCTGGAGATAACAGGAGATATCAGGAGTCCTCTAGCTATAGAATCACTCCTGGAGATAACAGGAGATATCAGGAATCCTCTAGCTATAGAATCACTACAGGAGATATCAGGAGTCCTCTAGCTATAGAATCACTCCAGGAGATATCAGGAGATATCAGGAGTCCTCTAGCTATAGAATCACTCCTGGAGATAACAGGAGATATCAGGAATCCTCTAGCTCTAGAATCACTCCTGGAGATATCAGGAGATATCAGAAGTCCTCTAGCTATAGAATCACTCCAGGAGATATCAGGAGTCCTCTAGCTCTAGAATCACTCCAGGAGATATCAGGAGTCCTCTAGTTATAGAATCACTCCTGGAGATATCAGGAGTCCTCTAGTTATAGAATCACTCCTGGAGATAACAGGAGATATCAGGAGTCCTCTAGCTATAGAATCACTCCAGGAGATATCAGGAGATATCAGGAGTCCTCTAGCTATAGAATCACTCCTGGAGATATCAGGAGTCCTCTAGCTATAGAATCACTCCAGGAGATATCAGGAATCCTCTAGCTATAGAATCACTCCTGGAGATAACAGGAGATATCAGGAATCCTCTAGCTATAGAATCACTCCTGGAGATATCAGGAGTCCTCTAGCTATAGAATCACTCCTGGAGATAACAGGAGATATCAGGAGTCCTCTAGCTATAGAATCACTCCTGGAGATAACGAGATATCAGGAGTCCTCTAGCTATAGAATCACTCCTGGAGATAACAGGAGATATCAGGAAACCTCTAGCTATAGAATCACTCCTGGAGATATCAGGAGATATCAGGAATCCTCTAGCTATAGAATCACTCCAGGAGATATCAGGAATCCTCTAGCTATAGAATCACTCCTGGAGATAACAGGAGATATCAGGAATCCTCTAGCTATAGAATCACTCCTGGAGATAACAGGAGATATCAGGAGTCCTCTAGCTATAGAATCACTCCTGGAGATAACAGGAGATATCAGGAATCCTCTAGCTATAGAATCACTCCTGGAGATATCAGGAGATATCAGGAGTCCTCTAGCTATAGAATCACTCCTGGAGATATCAGGAGTCCTCTAGCTATAGAATCACTCCAGGAGATATCAGGAATCCTCTAGCTATAGAATCACTCCTGGAGATAACAGGAGATATCAGGAGTCCTCTAGCTATAGAATCACTCCTGGAGATATCAGGAGTCCTCTAGCTATAGAATCACTCCTGGAGATATCAGGAGTCCTCTAGCTATAGAATCACTCCTGGAGATATCAGGAGTCCTCTAGCTATAGAATCACTCCTGGAGATATCAGGAGTCCTCTAGCTATAGAATAACTCCTGGAGATATCAGGAGATATCAGGAGTCCTCTAGTTATAGAATCACTCCAGGAGATATCAGGAGTCCTCTAGCTATAGAATCACTCCTGGAGATATCAGGAGTCCGCTAGCTATAGAATCACTCCTGGAGATATCAGGAGTCCTCTAGCTATAGAATCACTCCTGGAGATAACAGGAGATTTCAGGAATCCTCTAGCTATAGAATCACTCCTGGAGATATCAGGAGTCCTCTAGCTATAGAATCACTCCTGGAGATAACAGGAGATATCAGGAGTCCTCTAGCTATAGAATCACTCCTGGAGATAACGAGATATCAGGAGTCCTCTAGCTATAGAATCACTCCTGGAGATAACAGGAGATATCAGGAAACCTCTAGCTATAGAATCACTCCTGGAGATATCAGGAGATATCAGGAATCCTCTAGCTATAGAATCACTCCAGGAGATATCAGGAATCCTCTAGCTATAGAATCACTCCTGGAGATAACAGGAGATATCAGGAATCCTCTAGCTATAGAATCACTCCTGGAGATAACAGGAGATATCAGGAGTCCTCTAGCTATAGAATCACTCCTGGAGATAACAGGAGATATCAGGAATCCTCTAGCTATAGAATCACTCCTGGAGATATCAGGAGATATCAGGAGTCCTCTAGCTATAGAATCACTCCTGGAGATATCAGGAGTCCTCTAGCTATAGAATCACTCCAGGAGATATCAGGAATCCTCTAGCTATAGAACCACTCCTGGAGATAACAGGAGATATCAGGAGTCCTCTAGCTATAGAATCACTCCTGGAGATATCAGGAGTCCTCTAGCTATAGAATCACTCCTGGAGATATCAGGAGTCCTCTAGCTATAGAATCACTCCTGGAGATATCAGGAGTCCTCTAGCTATAGAATCACTCCTGGAGATATCAGGAGTCCTCTAGCTATAGAATCACTCCTGGAGATATCAGGAGATATCAGGAGTCCTCTAGTTATAGAATCACTCCAGGAGATATCAGGAGTCCTCTAGCTATAGAATCACTCCTGGAGATATCAGGAGTCCGCTAGCTATAGAATCACTCCTGGAGATATCAGGAGTCCTCTAGCTATAGAATCACTCCTGGAGATAACAGGAGATATCAGGAGTCCTCTAGCTATAGAATCACTCCTGGAGATATCAGGAGTCCTCTAGTTATAGAATCACTCCTGGAGATAACAGGAGATATCAGGAGTCCTCTAGCTATAGAATCACTCCTGGAGATAACAGGAGATATCAGGAGTCCTCTAGTTATAGAATCACTCCTGGAGATATCAGGAGTCCTCTAGTTATAGAATCCCTCCAGGAGATATCAGGAGTCCTCTAGCTATAGAATCACTCCAGGAGATATCAGGAGTCCTCTAGCTATAGAATCACTCCAGGAGATATCAGGAGTCCTCTAGCTCTAGAATCACTCCTGGAGATATCAGGAGTCTTCTAGCTATAGAATCACTCCAGGAGATATCAGGAGTCCTCTAGCTATAGAATCACTCCAGGAGATATCAGGAGTCCTCTAGCTATAGAATCACTCCTGGAGATATCAGGAGATATCAGGAGTCCTCTAGCTCTAGAATCACTCCTGGAGATATCAGGAGTCCTCTAGCTATAGATTCACTCCTGGAGATATCAGGAGATATCAGGAGTCCTCTAGCTATAGAATCACTCCTGGAGATATCAGGAGTCCTCTAGCTATAGAATCACTCCTGGAGATATCAGGAGTCCTCTAGCTATAGAATCACTCCTGGAGATAACAGGAGATATCAGGAATCCTCTAGCTATAGAATCACTCCTGGAGATATCAGGAGTCCTCTAGTTATAGAATCACTCCTGGAGATATCAGGAGTCCTCTAGCTATAGAATCACTCCAGGAGATATCAGGAATCCTCTAGCTATAGAATCACTCCTGGAGATAACAGGAGATATCAGGAGTCCTCTAGCTATAGAATCACTCCAGGAGATATCAGGAGTCCTTTAGCTATAGAATCACTCCTGGAGATATCAGGAGATATCAGGAGTCCTCTAGCTATATAATCACTCCTGGAGATATCAGGAGTCCTCTAGCTATAGAATCACTCCTGGAGATATCAGGAGATATCAGGAGTCCTCTAGCTATAGAATCACTCCTGGAGATATCAGGACTCCTCTAGCTATAGAATCACTCCTGGAGATATCAGGAGTCCTCTAGCTATAGAATCACTCCAGGAGATATCAGGAGATATCAGGAGTCCTCTAGCTATAGAATCACTCCTGGAGATATCAGGAGATATCAGGAGTCCTCTAGCTATAGAATCACTCCAGGAGATATCAGGAGTCCTCTAGCTATAGAATCACTCCTGGAGATATCAGGAGTCCTCTAGTTATAGAATCACTCCTGGAGATAACAGGAGATATCAGGAGATTTCAGGAGTCCTCTAGCTATAGAATCACTCCTGGAGATAACAGGAGATATCAGGAGATAACAGGAGTCCTCTAGCTATAGAATCACTCCTGGAGATAACAGGAGTCCTCTAGCTATAGAATCACTCCTGGAGATATCAGGAGATATCAGGAGTCCTCTAGCTATAGAATCACTCCTGGAGATATCAGGAGATATCAGGAGTCCTCTAGCTATAGAATCACTCCTGGAGATATCAGGAGTCCTCTAGCTATAGAATCACTCCTGGAGATATCAGGAGTCCTCTAGCTATAGAATCACTCCTGGAGATATCAGGAGATATCAGGAGTCCTCTAGCTATAGAATCACTCCTGGAGATATCAGGAGTCCTCTAGCTATATAATCACTCCTGGAGATAACAGGAGTCCTCTAGCTATAGAATCACTCCTGGAGATAACAGGAGTCCTCTAGCTATAGAATCACTCCTGGAGATATCAGGAGATATCAGGAGTCCTCTAGCTATAGAATCACTCCTGGAGATATCAGGAGATATCAGGAGTCCTCTAGCTATAGAATCACTCCTGGAGATATCAGGAGTCCTCTAGCTATAGAATCACTCCTGGAGATATCAGGAGTCCTCTAGCTATAGAATCACTCCTGGAGATATCAGGAGATATCAGGAGATATCAGGAGTCCTCTAGCTATAGAATCACTCCTGGAGATATCAGGAGTCCTCTAGCTATAGAATCACTCCTGGAGATATCAGGAGTCCTCTAGCTATAGAATCACTCCTGGAGATATCAGGAGTCCTCTAGCTATAGAATCACTCCTGGAGATATCAGGAGATATCAGGAGTCCTCTAGCTATAGAATCACTCCTGGAGATAACAGGAGATATCAGGAGTCCTCTAGCTATAGAATCACTCCTGGAGATATCAGGAGTCCTCTAGCTATAGAATCACTCCTGGAGATATCAGGAGATATCAGGAGTCCTCTAGCTATAGAATCACTCCAGGAGATATCAGGAGTCCTCTAGTTATAGAATCACTCCTGGAGATATCAGGAGATATCAGGAGTCCTCTAGCTATAGAATCACTCCTGGAGATATCAGGAGTCCTCTAGCTATATAATCACTCCTGGAGATATCAGGAGATATCTGGAGATATCAGGAGTCCTCTAGCTATAGAATCACTCCTGGAGATATCAGGAGATATCAGGAGTCCTCTAGCTATAGAATCACTCCTGGAGATATCAGGAGTCCTCTAGCTATAGAATCACTCCTGGAGATAACAGGAGTCCTCTAGCTATAGAATCACTCCTGGAGATAACAGGAGTCCTCTAGCTATAGAATCACTC